>NW_019385626.1:218905-227238 GCF_000671375.1 Centruroides sculpturatus | reverse complement strand
AGATAAATATTCTAAAATTTATATGAAAGTAAGATTTTTGAAAAGAATCGTAAAATTCGTTTAATAACTGAAATGTTACAATTTTGTACGAATAAAAACATTATCGACTTCAAAAAAATCCAAAAACAAGTTTCTTGTTGGCTCATCTGTTATCATAATGTATTAAATAACTTTATATTTTTAACTATTATATAATGGAAACAGCTTAATTTTTAAGGTACGAACTAATTATGTAAATAATTGTCAATGCTAATAACGAGTAAAATCGTCGATAAGTCAGAACTTACCGGTGATACACACCACCCCATATATTTCCCATTATCTGGACTTGTAATCAAATTTAATAATTTCAATTATCCTAGCAAACAATCCTGTCTGTAAAAACAGCAGTTATTATGCCTCAATGGGGGTGAACGAAATCAAGTCACATACAAACACACAAACATCCATCAAATTTGAAAGTAGATTGATGTAAATGTTTGAAAATAAAGTTTATCTAGAAAATCAACGAAACAGACTAATTTAGAAAACGAAAGATGTTTCTAGATCACACGTTTTCGTACTGGCACAGAAGTATATTTCAATTTGCAAATGATAGAAGAAATATTAAAGAAATCTAATAAAACAGCAGAGTGATCTGTATAAAAATTTTAAACTGGAATAACACACACTTTATGACTCATAGAGTTAGGAAAATTGTGAAATTAATCGCTGCTAGTTAAAAGTGAAATCATATCCTTGATCAAGTAGTTCATATCTGGTAGATTATTATATTTCTAAGTTACAGTAATCGTGAAAAATGATTTACCAGTCAATAAATACTGTTAGATAAATTAATTAAATAAATATTTATTGTGCAGAAATTAAGCTTATTGTAATAACACTGTACATTTTACCTCTTTTTACTTACGAAACTTTTGGTAAGATT
This sequence comes from Centruroides sculpturatus, assembly GCF_000671375.1. Lineage (NCBI taxonomy): Eukaryota > Metazoa > Arthropoda > Arachnida > Scorpiones > Buthidae > Centruroides > Centruroides sculpturatus. Next base: position 226,310 of record NW_019385626.1, on the reverse strand, counting down.
TGAGACAGTTGTGAATGACCATAGGAGTAAACAGGTTATGAACAACTAAACGTATGTTAAAGTGGAAAAAGCATATAAAGGCTAGTGGATAAAACCATTAAACAAAGTTAGTTGGTGAAGTTTCATGCCTTGTTAATCGATTAGTTGTATGGCATTTTCCTACTTTTTAAAAAACTCTTACGTATTAATAAAGCAGTTTCCTATTGATTTTCCTCCTGTGAAGCTTTTCCTTCTTGGCAAATTGCTCGTGTGTTGCATTGATTAAATCCAATAAATTCTACAATTCGATAAAGTTAGAATATAAGCTTATTGCTCTAAAGGAATTCAAATTGATTGTGGACAGGCCACAACAATAAGCGTTTATGAGTATTAACAGCTAGATATAACAAATTTAATAAAAAAAAGAAACATTCTCTCATTAAGTTTTCGTTGTTGAAATTAAATTTGCGTTATATTATATAAATTTATTATCGTTCGAAATTAAAAATGAATTTTCACAACTAAAAAGTAGTTTTAGCCTACATAATACGTAATACAGTACTAAATTTTAGAAATTAATTATTTAAATTGATTACTAACTGAGTATATCTGAAGAAACTGATAAATGAAAATCGAAATTTAGTTATTTTACAGAAACTATGCAATAAAATTGGGAGAATCTGAAGAGCGGAGAAATTATGTCCATTTCTTAATCTATATATATAATCGAGATGAGCTGATAATATTAATAATAAGCGCAGAGCCCAAACGATTAGCAGTTGTAAATTGCAATTTGGTAAACAGGGTACGTCGAGAGAACGCACACTAATAAGGGTTTTTCGAAATTCCCCCTCCACAAGGGAGAGGAAAAATTAAGATTTACGCTGAACAACTCTGCTTTTCCCGTACTATTTTAGATGCGCTTTTTTGAGTTTTTGACTGCGTTTTAGTATACTACTACATTTAGTAGTGTATCACGGGAGATTAAAGAACTGTATTCCTTAACAATGGAAACGTTGACATGGAATGTTAACAATGAAAGTGTTAAGAATGGAAGTGTTAACAAGAAGTGTTGAGTGAAAGCGTCGTGCAAGATTCACAGACGCTGATGCGGTTTTGTCTGCGTTTTACCGGAAAATCGAACATAATTTTAGATTCATGTAAAAATTTTCTAATTATTCTGCAAAACAAGACACCTAATTCTTGCATTCTGTGAAAACAGGTAAGATTCGCTATAATGAAATTATATCTTAATCTTCACTATCGTTACATTTTGACCGAGACACGCCGGGCTTATCCGCTAGTTAATTAATATTCCACCGCGAAAATCAAAACCAATACATTTTGTCTCGTCAGATTTTGAAACCGATAAAGCCGACCAAATGATATTACAAAGTAACAATTATTACTAAGATAGCAAGACAAAGTCTGACTATAGTCACCTCCTGCAATTAATTCCGTGTGTTTGACAGGTGTTATCAATTTTATGACGTAGAATGAGTAATCATACCGGATAGAAAAAGTAATAAATTTGTTGAAAAGTTTTATTTCTGACAATTCTGATAAACAAATTATAAACACCGATCGAACTAATAACGGGTTACATCATACATAGCATCAGTCAGCATTAGACAGCTCTCCCTCCGGGTCGGGTATGAAAAAGGCTTGGACACACGTGACACGTGGATAAAGACCAAGGCCGAAACTCATAGGTATAGCCTGGTAAGACAAGAAAAGGAGGAAGATAAAGTTGGTTCAGAAGAGTTTAGAGCGAAGGGAAAATAAAGTTGGACAGGATAGAAGGAAAGGAGCAACCTAGTGTCATGGGACCCATGAGCGCCTCGCATCGGTTCTTTATTAAACAATGAAACATTACAAAATTACAGATACAATACAATAGAAGTACAAACAGTATGATACGATGAGTAAAAAGTGGCGCGACAATAAGAAAACAGCTATATACTAGGAATACATAATCAACACAGAAACAGATAAATATAGAATGACAAAAATACAAAATATAAATGATACGTGTCAAAATAATAAAATCCATAAAGTGGTACTATTACAATAGTACAGGCAGTGCAAAGGATACAGTAGAAATACAGCTAGATACATTGGTGGATACATAGTACAATAGACGAACAGAGTTGATGATAAACACATAAAGACATGAAAGGCTGAGCAAATTTACACAGTACGAAAGCGTACACTAGATCTCATATTCAAATCTCTGAGCAGTTTCGGTTTTAGCGCGGATGAACACTGGACAGCTGCTGCTCATAGCGTTGTGATCTTTCCTAGTGTGATTACATTTTTGACAGTTGGTACATATAGGTGGGTCTTGCTTGCTCGGACAGTCTTTGTATAAATGATAATCACCACAGTGGCTGCACGTGCTGTTAGTCTCTGGACAGGTACTGGCCCTATGTCCGAAGGCTAAACACTTAAAGCATTGGGTTACTGGTAAAAAGTCGTAAATCGGACATCTGCTCCATTCGATGTTGACTCTCTTTGAGTTTAAAAGTGTTTCTCTGAGCAGCGGAGGAACCTCTATCACCCAGGAAATTAGATCAGCGTCTCTTTGTTTTAATGGAAAGCGAAGCTTAACTTTATCGCGGAATTGCCTCTCACTATATGCGTTCGAAATGCTCTCGTTCTGTTGATAGATGAACTGAAGAATCTCGTTGTTTTCTATATGTTTTGGCACATTCGCCTCAGGGCAGACATTAACAGTTTACACCGGGCCCGTCCCTCCATTCCGTCTGTTAGTCGCCACCCTTACCTTGACAGCACTGTCGCTGTCTCTCTGCCAGAATGATCCTAATCTGAATTTAAAAAAAAACTACAGGCTAACTCCGCCGATCCAGGGCGTTCACTGACGTCTTATACAACGAGATGGAAAATCATCGGTTTATGAGGTATTATTTTAGAGTATTTATAAACTCTCTTTCTCTGGTCTCGCGCGAAACGTTAGGTATGACACGAATCGGCTGCATTCTGAAAGTTTGTCGCAAATAGATCATTGTAACTTAGAAAGTGATATTGCCATATTTAACATTGTAAACTCATGTATTTTAGTTCTAGTTGATATTAGAAATTTTTTCACTCAATATTAGTACGAAAAAATCATTTATTTCGGATATTGTATGGAATAATATTAAGTTAATTAATAAAATTAATCACAAATTAAATTTGAAAAAACACAATCTATGAAAATCTAAAAATAGAATGGTAACGTTTCAAATAGTAATTTAATACCGAGTAACGACATTAACTATGAAGCCTCATATTTATCTAGCAGTATAATTAAAACATATTGTATCCGCACCAGAGTCAGTTTTTCACAATGAACTAAACTAAAATTTAAAACTTTATTACAAAATCTGTGAACACTTATATGCTATAAAACGGCTGTTTTAAAATATAGATATGAAAAACTTAACAAAATTATATAGTTAAATCAGTATTGTTTCTAACAATAAAATTTATTTCATGACTAGAATATAAAACGAGATTTATGAACTTTATTGAATAAAATTACAAAAAGTCAAAACAATATTCAAATACTCAAAATAAATATGTTTTACTTTCATTTAAAAGATAATAAAAGTGAAATATTATCAAAATCTCTAATGTAAAATCGCAAATAAATCTATAACATCAAATAGTTTAAATTCAATCTACTACTACACGATTCTTTTATTTCACTGTATAGGCCTAATAACAAAGGAAATTGTAAAAATTGTTTATCTACAGAAACCATAAAATGTTCTAAAATAATAGCATAGTTACTTTTAAATTGCATTAAAATACGATTTCGTGCGAGTACAAAAACTGATTGTAAAGATAATTTTGTTTAATGATAAGCTTTAGTGCGTGACAAAGACAGTCAATATCTTTTATACGAAAGAAAATTCATAATTTTTAATATTATAATTCTTAAAATAAGAAGAATTATCTAAAATAACTGTGTCATGATATCCTATGAAAATTTTTCTAAAGATATAAAGTATGTTACATACTAATAAAAACGTATTAAATTCTATTATTTAACTTAGAAATATTAAATTAATATGGCATATAATATAGTACATAAAAGCGATCTAAACTCTAGGTTATAAACACAATATTTGGCATTAAAAAGAAAAAAAATATTACAGAATAGCCTATACGTTTACCAATAAATTGTATTTGAATTACGGTTACCAGAGATACATGAACGCATAAAATAATAGCCCGTTATTATCAATTCTTCAATAAGAAAACTGGTTAGGTAAGTGCCATTTGTCCGTGTACTTGACTAGAATTTTGAGGTAAAGTTTGATATTTAAAGAAAAATGGGTCAGTTTCATTCTTCTCGAAAACAAATACATTTAATAGTTCTTTAAAATAATTTACTTTATCTGTGGGAAAAAAACATCTATTTTATGTAAAAATATAATTTGAAATTATATATCATTTCCATAACAACAATATGTAAACAATGTCGAATATTTATAACGTTTAAATATCGCAAATTGGAAAATCATTCGTCATTCAGAGTAAACTCGGTCGAAAATGAAAGTCACATTATTGTTAGTCTTATTTTTTGGGATTTTCAAGTACGTTTATTTGAATGAAGGTAAGAATTATAAATTTTGATTTATTTAATAAAAATTACTTTCTTTTAAACATTATTGTATTTAATATGAAACCGACATATTTTACGTGTTCATCTTTCACTTTGTAACTTAGAATATGCATTTATTTACTATTGAACACAAAACTGTGTTATTATTTAAACACTTGGCGTTTATCCACTTTATTCAGTTGAACGAATCAACTATTAAAATATGCAGTTAAGTATTAACAGATATTATAATTAATTTACTAACTAGCTGCAAGTACCCGCTTCGCTGGGTTTTTATTTGTTCGTACATTTATATGTAATATATACATATATATAAAAGACTATTTTTCTTCATCTACATAATCTTTCTCTGATTCGATGTGTATTGCTATAATTTTCAAGTTGCCCTTCTGTGTGATTATTTCTGTTTCGTTGATAATTTTCTCGTAGCAATGTTAAACGTAGTTTACTTTTTTCTGTGGTTTCATTTCTCCGCGCCATCTTTTGCCTTTCAGATATGATTCGGTACTGCAAAAATTCTTTCTTACGTTTTGGCATTGTTTGTATATTTTTACTTTTCACACCTCACTATTCACTTTTCACTTTCTACTTTTTCTATTATTTGTACACTTTTACTAATGAAAAATCAACTGAAGCATGTGCGTCACACATTTCCAAAAATTATCCGCACTACTCACATATAACCGTTCCCGACAATTTTAAAACATTTTCGACTATTCGAAAATATTTAAGTTAAAGATTAAGATTACATTACAGTCAATCTTACCCGTTTTCACAGAATGTAAGAATTAGGTTCACCGTTACCAGACTAATTAGAGAATTTTTACATGGGCTAAATATATGTTTGATCTCCACAAAAGTGAAGAAAACAGCATATGGGCCTGTAAATCTTGCACGTCTCTTTCTCTTAACACTTTCTCTTAACGAGGGGGAAGTGTTAACAACATCTTTCCGCGGGGGAATTTCGAAAAATCCCTTCTTAGTATACATTCTCGTGACGTACCCTATTAATCTGTAATCAAAAACGTAAAAAACCGCATCTAAAACAATATAATACAAGCCGAGTTCTTCATGGGAAGCCTTATCCGTGTCCCTTTCTCCCGCAAAAGGTATTTCGTAAAATCCCTTTTCAGTGTACGTTCTCATGATACACCCTATCAGTATACCAAATTTCAACCTTCAACTCCTAACCGTTTGGGCTCTGCGCTTATTATTATTATTTGGAGTGGCTATTTCAAAGGGCAATTTTGGCAACTAAAAATAATATTGTCGACGATATCAACTTTAATATTTTAAAAGGAAATTTCCGGTAATATTCACAAAACTGGCAAGAGCTCCTCCTCTTTTAAGTTTGGGAATTGTATTAAATATAAATCAAATTAACTTTTTATTAACAAATACACTAAGTACACTTTACATAGTTTATACATTTTATTTTCTATTTATGTTCAGTCACTGTATCATTTTGACTGCTCACACTTCACTGTTTGTTTTTATTCACTCACTGCACTGCTTTGGAATTTTCACTTTTTTCGGTTTTTCCCTTTGTCACTGATAAGAAACTGACGTTCGAACCCACGACAGATATTGCTTTATGTACGCCCAACAATGGATAGTCCCACCCATACAAAAAATGCTTCGAATAGTCCACAATGTTCCACAATATTCGAGAGTGTTCTGGAATGGTCCACAATGTTCCGGGTTGTTTCCGAACGTTCCGGAACATCCCGAAACATTCTGCAATGTTATAGAATGCTCTCGAATGTTCTGGACTGTTCTAGAAGTTACTAGAGTGCGAAACTTCCAGCTTTTATATCTCCAACAGCACGCCCTTCAGGTGAAAATGGGATCCTTTTTCATGGGTGGGGGATAGAGAGCTACCACACCATATAACACCCTTGATCTTACTGGAAGTCGTTTTTCAGTTTTAGCGGCATGCACATTGTACACTTACCTTTATAATATATATTGATTATATTGATTACCGTGATTAAGAATTAACGAAACTTTTAACCGTAGGTTGTGGAGGCGTCTTGTTTAATGTATCAACGTTAAATCTTATATTAGTATGTTAAATTTATAGCGTGTCTTTAATTCTGTCGAAAACTTCATTATATTGACATTCATTATAAAATAGAATTAAAATTTAATCTACGGTATTACAGTAGAGCATTGTTTTTCAACGTTCTTCAATACGCGACCCCTTTACAAGTTAAAAATTTCTGGCGACACCCCTAGGGCTATATTAAAACTATATCAGTGATTTTAAAAACTATGTATTTAATTTTTTTTCTTTAGGATCAGAATTTTCAGCTTTTACTTTTCTACTTATTATTTCTTTTTGTAAATCAGCTCAACACTTTTTCGGCTATTATTTTCTCGGGTAGGCCGTAATTCTCGCTGAAATCGTAGTTTTTTTGATGTACTGTAGGACTTACAAACACTTATCTTTCTCTTTAACCCGCGAACCCCGTGTAAGGCTTCGCGACCCCCAGGGGGGTCGCGATCCACAGGTTGAAAAACACTGCAGTAGAGTCTCGATTATCCGACCCAATTGGGGACAGGGGTTGGTCGGATAATTGAAAAGTCGGATAACCGAAAAGTATGAAAAAATCCATTATTAGTGTAGTATATTATTATATCCCATGTAATTAGTATATTAGTATATCGCTATTAACCTACTTCGCATTGAATTTTCCTCCATGTTAAGCATAACAAAAATTTTTAAAAAATAATAATCATCGCTATTGTATCGTTAAAAATTAGAAAATTAAGCTTCGTTTAAATACTGGC
>NW_019385626.1:211468-218616 GCF_000671375.1 Centruroides sculpturatus | reverse complement strand
CTAATAGTAAACACCGACTTCAGAAATTTTTTTTAATATTTACACTTATTTATAAAAATGTTTTAGCTGTAAAATATTGCACATAATATTAATATTAAGCTGATTTATGTCTTGTTATAAATATTCAGATTAAGTAGTAGTAATAAAAAAAATAAAAAAAAAGTAAAACCTGTATATATCAGAAAATGTAGTCGATATCAATCTTTTTAACTGCACGAATTAAACAAGAAACGAAACTGTACTCTTATTAAATTACGATCAAAAGCAGCGTTAATAATAAAAGCGTTTTACGTATCATTTGCATAACATGGATTGAAAATGAAAATGTAACTTTCTGTATTTTAAATAACTATTAATATCGTACTGAAAATTTTCTTATATTCCTTCTAATGATGAGTATCTTTGTATACTATATACTTACTAAAAATCTTGCCTTAAGAAACTATGACATCCTGCTTTTCTTTTTAAAACATATTTTAAGATTTTATTGTTCAACTACAAACTTTTAACTCTAGTCAATAATTTTTTCGAAAATGGACAATTTTTTTTACAATTTCTAATTAAATTAATTACACTAGATGCGAAACTTTTCTAACAATGTATTCTATCAATGTTATGGGCTCGTTTATTTTTTAAGATGTATAAAATCCTGTTTTTAATAATTGAGTTTATTAAGAACAAGAAAAAAGGTATTTAGCAAATAACATTTTCAAAAACAGTGTAACATATGTAATCTAATTGTTAAATATACGAATTTAGCTGAAAATATAATAAACCTTGAAAAAACCAAAAAAAACCATTCATAATATTGACTTTACTTCGCGGTGTTGTAAGGTGCTATTCCCCCGAAAGTCGATTTTTCTTAGAATTTATGAAAATTATCTAAAAGATTTAAAACATTTTATATTTTCGAATTCTAGAAAATGTGACACACAGTCCATTGCGCACGATTGTTTTAATTTACTTTTTTTTTAATGATGACAACAATACTTTTGGAGAAATTTCAATCAAATACTAATGTCTTCTCATACAGTAGCCTTCACATAATACTATGAAATATTTTTCAATATAAATGTATTAAAACTTATGACTTAATTGAAACTGTATTCATTGGCTTCCATTAAACAATTCCAAAAGTTTATAACAAATTGATTTAATCGAATCCATTTCAATTGAGATATTTTTTAAAACATTTATATTAGAAAAATATTTTAAATTACGATAAATTTAGTTGTAACGTATTAACTCATCTCTAACAAAAATATAATTATTTGTATACAATTAGTTATTCCATAGCTAAGCCAGTAGATGATTACTATGGAAAATTAAGCAAAAATGAAACATGGACAGAAATGATTGGAAAAATTACAAGACAGGTAAGTGATTTCATTATTCAACAGATGCATTGATATATTACATTATAGTTTTTTTTATGTTAACTATTTTCTAATTTTAAATACCTGTGTATTAAATTTTACATGCTGAAATCTGCTGCAAAAACTTCTTTCGTTTTAGTTAGAGATTGGCAGTCTGAAGATTTTTTAAACTTACTTTAACATATTAGAGAAAAGTTAGCTTGAATTTATTTCCACAGTTATAATGCAAAATAATTCTTTTGTAGTTATTTTCTGTACGAAATTTGTATTTAACATCATATTCGATATGAAACTGCGTTATAGCAGTCACAACAAAAAGAAAACTCGGGCAAAAGAGACTTTCAAAATTTACAATACAGTTTAAGCAACAGAAAAATATTTACTTTTTGCACAACTTAATAACCTAATAGTAAACACCGCCTAATAATTAGCAGCATTCAATAGTTCACGTTACTTCCTTGGTGTTATTTCTATGTTTCTTTTTTATTAAACAATTTTACAATGCATTTTCTTAATTCTGGTGTCTTTGAAAACAGTTCATATCATTAACAAAGTTATTAAAAGTTACATATAAGGATTATGTAATTTTTTATTACCTGACGTAAATTTTTGAGGATTCTCATAGAATAAAGTTAAACGTATGAAATTACTCGAATAATACTGTAATAACACTATAAAAATTTAGCATCGAATTGCAAAACTTTCGCTGCAACATCTAACCACCAAAATTTAATAACACCCATTTTTTTAATGTGCAAACCTCCCTGCTTCAAACCGTATTATATACGAGGGAAAATTTGGTTTTATCGCCTGTTTTTAATTAACATATATACTGTGTATTGGTTTAAGTTGTTTTAAAATACGTTGTGTCATCGACGGATTAATTAACAAAGTTAATGAAGTAGTGATAGAAATTTTCACTAAACACAACCTATATTTAATGTATATTATGTTTCTACACAATATTACACAACTTATATGTAATGTGTTGTTGAATTTTAAATTTATAAGTTTTTATTATTCGAAATGTTATGTAGAGAAAACTGTTCATACGCAAATTTGTGGATGTAAACATCTTTATGTAGACGAAGAGAAAAGCTTTAAAACTCATTAAGAAACTATTATATTATAGAATTATGTTTTTACTTTTTAATTGTTGTATAAATCAGAAGACAAGTATCGCGATCGGTAAAAATTGTTTTTTACCTTTATGTATGAATAGTTATCTGACTACGTGTGTAGGTTAAGTTTAAGTTTAAGTAAAAAAGTTTTTTTATGAGTATATTTGTATTTATTTGTTTCTAAAAATCACTATATACTTATTACTGTAACGTAATAATACTGATTTTTTTAATTATTAGGAAGTGGACATGGGAATCGTTCCACTCTTTATTAATTTCGATTTGTATTTATACACGGAGTTTTCTGCAGGGATAGGATATCAGTCTCTGGTGTACATTGTAAAGAAACCTGAGAAGATTCCTAATTGAAGTTCCATTGTCGCTCCATTTTCATTTATGGCAAGTAATTGTTATTTAAATTATAAACATTTTATAATTATAGCAATATTTCAATTTTTTTAGATTTGGATCGCTATTTTTATAACCTTCATTGTGTTTGGACTAGCGTTACACAAAGTGTTAGAACGAGACTTTGCATTACAAGATATAGAAGTATTTTGGCCAAGAAGTAAAATTTTCTGGAATTTGTTTCGAACTTTCGTATATCAAGGTATTGTTTTTTATTTTTGTATAATTCGTAATTATGAGATTTTGTTTCACCAAGAAATTTTGTATATACAGGAATAAACTTGGATTGTCTGAATACGTTTCCATCCAGATTTATGATTGGAATATGGTGGCTATCCATCGTTATTCTAGGGTCTAGTTATAGCAGGACTTTAATGTCGTTCATGACGTATCCTCTTACTGAAAAAGTTCCAAACACTTTCGACCAGTTAGCAAATTCTATACTAACAAAAGAATATTCTTGTGGAATAGCCAGTAAATCTGTTTTATGGCAAAATATTCAAGTAAGTGAGGAAATGATTTAAAATTAACATATAACTTATTATTTAGTAGTTGTATATTATATATTATATGATGTCAATAATTTTCTAGAATTCCAAGTTAAAATCTGCAAAGATCATATCAGACCATATAATACAAAACAACAACTTTATTGATTTAAGCAAAGGAATTGAAAGGGTACAGAAAGAACGATTCGCTTTAATATTTGCTGATTATATATTAAAAAAAAACTTGGTAATAATTTAGACAACTTTGTATTTTCGAATGACAACCTTCTTACTCTTACGGAAGTATATGCAATAAGGAAGAGTTTTCCATTCAGACATCAAATTTACGAAATGTGAGTAAACGGAAGCTTTACATAGTGTTTTGTTGGACTACAATTTGAAAAAAATTGTATACTTGTAAATTTTCACTATCATCCGTGTGTCTATCTCACTGTTTCTTTTTAATTTCAAGAATGGAGTTTGCAAAATAAATAGAGAAACCACATTCGTATTGAGTAGAGGAGGACCAGATACACTGGATAAAAACATCCTGTTTCAAACTTAAAGCACGTTAGATGCCATGAAATGTATTTGATGAATTAGCGACACGGATCAATTCTGACAGGAAAAGAATGAGATACAAAAATAAGACATTACTAATCTTTTATATTTTAAGTTAAATTATTTTAAAAGTATGATGATAAATTTCAGCATGCTATTATAGTTGCCATAATACCGTGCTGAAATTTTTTTTCACATAGTCACAAAGTTAGGCTTCAATATTTTCTAATATCTTCAATTCATATAATATAGGATATACGATCTTTATCTTTAAGTAGTAGCTTGCCTCTGTGCATACATCATACCTTTTATTTAACAACAGAGTCGTGCCCGGTGACTATTTAACAATGTTCAAAAGTAAAGGTTTAGATTGAAATATAATGACTTCCGTTATGTATTGGCAAATTTTGAGCAGTTGATCAAGGCATCCTGCATCCATTGTTTTCATTCTGGTCCCTTTCATATCTGGTCCCTAATACCTATCGAATTGCGATTTCGAGATTAAGGAAAGACAGAGACACAGACATTTCGATAAGCAAACTACACTTGAAATTTATGTTTACAATTTTTTAAAATTGTAGTCCAATAATTGCTGGTTTGAGTATAAGAATTAAAATTTTCTTTTTCAGAACTAGTCGATTATTCGAATCTGGAATCATCGATAAAAAAGATTATGCTGAACATTCTAGAACAAACAGAGATTCAGAATTTCGCGAATTATCCATCAAAGATGTCATCAGTCCCACTCTGTTACTTATAATAGGCTACCTTCTGTCTCTTCTCTGCTTAATTATTGAGAGAATATATATAAAATTATTCTGCATTTTGAGGAATTTGCCAAATTGAATATTTACATTCTATCTGGTAATAGAGTTAAGTGCTTCATGTTTTCACAATAATACATATAAAATGATACAAAAAACAATAATTAGATTTTATCTTATATATGCTGTATTGTCGATAAACGAAGTTAGTTTAAAAATTAATAATACAAATTTTGCAAAATTTTTACCGTAATTAAGACACTACTAAATTATTTTAAAAATTTACGTTATGTAAATTACTTAATCATATTTCTGAAATTATTTTTACTGGTTTAGTAACATGCTCTTTATTTTCTGCGGAAAAAAAAGGAAAATAACTATAAAGTGTTACATGAATATCATTAAAAGAAGGTGAACAGCGTAGAAGTAAGATGCACCAATTAAACGGATCGAAACTTCAAGTGCAAATCAGAAGTCTCGTTATTGCAATTTAAAACTTTTCTCTAAAAAGAGTTTAATAAATGACCAGCACGATTATAATGCTAACAAGTACAATGAAAACTGCTTCGGCGACCACCTGCATTCGTCGGGCACCTGTCAAAATGGGCAAAAATTTCTGGCACCGAATAGTTTATCCATAGAGACTTCGTATAAGTTACCTGTATTAAACGATTACCTGTATAACGCGACCGCGGGCATCGATATTTTGTTTGAAACAACATACAACACCTGTAATAAGCGACCACTTTTGCGAATGTATCTGGTCTAAACTATTGTAAGAACCAATCTCAACAACGTTACCCTCTCCTAATATAATTAATCACTCTAAACTGTTGTTCGAACCCATTTCGGGAACTTCTCCCACTTTTGAAATTAGGTGCAGTGGTTAATAAATTAGTCTAACATCAAAGGCAATTCATTTCAGTTTGTTGGTAATTGTCCGAAAAACGAAAGAAATGAAAAGTGCTGTCGTTAGAAGATCGTATTAAAGTTATCACAACAGCAATTAGCGGCGAAGTTTAACTGTGGGAAAACGAAATTAATTTTATCGTAGACCTACAATATTTGCCTTGAGCGTGTAAAATATTGTACATGATACAATTAATCGGCTGATCTCATCGTTTGATAAAATCTATTTTTATTTATTTATTTTGAAGCTCATATACAGTACACGTGCGAAAAAATAGTTTCTGTAGCAACCTACCTTATTTCCACGATACTTTTAAAAAAATAAATACCCAAGTAATTTTTGCAGGAAAAATATTTAAAAAAACAATAAACACATTTATGCAAAAATCAGTTTTACTTTCTTTTTCGATTTTGCGATTGTAATGAAATCGTATAATGAAAAAAAATAATAAAATCGTTTTATTATTAATTAATAATTTTTCTTATTGTACTTAATAATTTAAGAAGATATTAAATATTAAAAAATGCAGTATTTTTAAAATTAAAATAAGTTTAAAGTAACGAAAACCAAAAGCAAAGTAATAGAGAGGTACCACGCGTTTGTATATTGATGATTCAATACACGTAACTGAGAAGCGAACGAAAAGAACCGAGTCGAATTAATTAAGTCAGAAAAAAGAAAGTGTGCATTTTAATCGAGATAATTCGATTATTGTGTTAGTCTTTAAAATATTGGTATTAAATCTGTCTTATAATATAATGACGACTCCAGTAAATTGGGTTATCTGATAAGAATAAAATACAATACCAATATAGACCTATTGTTGAAAAAATTCGCTTATTTTTGCTTACCTCCAGTTTTGCTTAGTAGAAATGGCTAAAAAGTGCGCAAAATACGCACGGAAGTACGTTATTACAAAATTATCTGTATTGGATGACCACCTGCCTAAAAGACCACTTTTTGAAGGTACCGTGGGTGGTCGCCATAGACAGGTTTTACTGTATTGTATGTTGTACTAGGGCAAGCCACTACGAGCTTTAGGTGAAAAGCATATATTTTAATTCAACAAATTAATACTATCAATACAATTAAAAACTGCAGTTCGGCATTGTGACAATTTCAAAGTATAGTCGATTACTCTATAAGATGGTAGAGACGTACTGTTCTTTATAAATCAATTTTGCAGGAATCACAGCCAATCACAGCCCGAGACGTGTGAAGTTTACAGACTACGGCTGTTTGAAAGGTTTTCTTCCATAAAATTAATCGATTCTAGACTAATTCGACTCAACATTTCCAAAATACGTTTATTTTTTTGGAAATAATCCGTATAAACTACGCTATAAACAAAAAATTGTAGGATTACTTACCGAGTGTGCACCGTTCGATGTCGCCATTGCTTAAGCTTGTTTTCGTCGCGGAGCAGCGCACCAAACGGCGGCCGCGATTTCTGATAAGTTATTTTTCTGCGAAAAATTCGTTGAACTTTGGAGACATCATTAATATAAATAATTTTTATG
>NW_019385626.1:194925-210095 GCF_000671375.1 Centruroides sculpturatus | reverse complement strand
GTTTCTTTCACAAGAAATGTATAAAATTACAGTACTGTATTAGACTTACGGTACCTAATTTACATACTGTACAGATGATAGCTTGCCTAAACTCTCCGTAGTGTAGCGCTAGATGGCAGAAAGTATATATGATTATAATAAAGTCACAATAAAGTTAATATATAATTATATATACAGTACTTAATTTATATATAATTTATATATAATTATATGTACAGACGATAATAAACTCAAATTACCCGCCTAAACTGCCCGTAGCGTGGCGCTGGACGGCGGAAAGTAGTTCGGCTGCCCGATGATGTTTTACGTAATTATAGGAGATTTTTTACCGTTGTTTACGGATACCGCCACAATTTTTTCGCCGTCTTATAGAAATCGTAATTATACGAACCCGTTATAGGGAGATCTACTGTAAATAATTGCCTGGTATTCATATACTATCTTTTTCTGCATAATATACGATTTGAAATACCGTGTCGTAATTGGCATATCATGAATAATAAACATGACAGTACACTCTATTAAATTTTACTTTTTGTTCAATGCTTACAAAATAAATTTTTAAGGATTAAAATTATGATTTAATGTTTCATTATTTTGTAGTTTTCTGGTGTTAACTATAATAAAATGTATTTTACACGGAACTGGCAAATTTCTTCAAATTTCGATGTTTTAGTAATCGCCGTAAAAGCTTTTAATCACGTGACCTATTCGCATTAGTGTGTGGATTGCAATGGAGGTCCGGCAACGAAGTTTTTACTGTGGCGGTAATGCCCGAAGTTTGAAAAAATACTTTTTCGCACTTGAATTGTTTAAAACAGAAAACGGTTTTATACGTAATATATCGATATAAAGACAATCATTATATTTACGAGTTTTTTCTGTACTATAATTACAAATTTTGTAAAAATAATACCTTTATTTTTATACATTAACTTTTATTATCGTATTATTAAGATAATATACAGTACTTATAAGCTTAGCTTTTTTATTATATATTTTTCTAAGTTGAAGCATTTTCCTTGAGCATCCATTATTATAATCAGGTTATTTTTTGTTGTAAATACAAAAATATTTCCGCATGTTTTCGATAAATATTTCTAGATGTATTCTAGAGTAGCCATGAGAAAACATACACAAAAGCTCGTTTTTCGCCATTTTTGCACCGTGTCACAATGGCCTAGATTTCACTTACTTCTGATTGGTGGAAGGTACCGTTTTCTGGCCGTATTCGCGTCAAAAGTTGAACACTGCACAACTCACTTTTACGTTGGTTTTACGACCGGCTCAAGCATAAAATATCAAAAACATGTGATTAAAACTTTTTACGGCAAGGGGTTTTATGCCGTTTTTACAATTGTGGCGTCTTGGCCTTGTCGAACAACAAAGTTTACTAAAAAATTCAACAATTGTATTGTGCTCCCTGGTTCATTGCCTCATTTGCACTTGGTATGGAATGAGCCTGAGAATAATTGTACTGAAAACATTATTTTTCAATTCAATTGTGTTAAATTTCTATTTGTAATATGAGGAATATTAAAAACATTTAATTGCATTATAAAATTTTTATAGATGTTAATTTTAATGGTCAGTATTCCAAAAGCAAATAAACATATGTATTGCTCAACTGAAAAGTTTAACGTTACAACGTTACTATTTTCATTACACAATGTGCCTATTTCTTTTGCGTATATTAATTTAATTAAAAGAAAATTTGAAGATTTATAATTTACAAATAATGTATTAACACTGGACTAGTGCAGTGGGGTTTTTTGACACCCATAACGTTTTAAAAGTTGCACTATTCATAGATTTTGCAAGAAATGTTTGTTTTCTCTTCAGTAGCTTCATGATTTTATGTATAGAACATGCTCAGAAATTACTACGATGTTGCAGAAATTACAGTAAGAAAAAGATGATACTTCTCAGTGGGGTGTCCAAATATTTCACAGTATTAATTACGTTTTTTCAAAACTTTATAAATATTTATTTAGTTTTTTTTTATTTTTAAAATAACTATAATGAGACCACATTTATTATTTATAACATAGATAAATTATTCTTATTCTCATTGATTATTATAAGTTTATTTTAATTTAAAATGGCCGACTTTTATAAACACACCGAGAAAATACCAAACATAGCAAGCTGCTTGTCATTTGCATTGAGTGCCAAAGTACAATGTCAGCTATTGAATCAAAGTGACAAAAATGCTTAAAAAAACAATTTAGATTTTTACTATTGGTTTAATAATAAGACTTAATGTAACGAGTTTTGATATATGTTTTTTTTTTTTATTTTCATGGATTTATGTACTAATATAATATGTAATCATACGTGAATATGATCATATGTATAAGGACACATGTCTTTACCAAATAAATGAGTAAGTCCTTATGAATTTTTACTTACATAGTTTATGGATTCAAAAAATGTGGGGGTGGACAAACACCCCACTTCATTAATGCCGAAAAAAATTCAGTGCACTAACGCAAGGTTAACCGAGATTTCTCGAAATTATTACGTTTTATGATGTTATTATATACGAATAAAATGTTACTACTCTTTTACTTTTTTGTATTGTAGTTATTATAAACTATTACTTCAGTAGAAATGTATATGTAGATAAAATAGTGGACTTTGGATTAAGACTTGAAACTTTTCTAGATTCATTAGAATAAAAATTGTAAAAGTTATACTTTGTGTTTTCCTTTTGAATTAAAACTATTTTGATACTGGCTGATGAGCCTGGTGTGGCCCGGGAGAAAGGTAACAATAGGAATGATTAAAATTATTACAATATAGACAATTATACCCGTTTTCTCAAAATGCAAGATTTAAGTTACCCTGTTTCCAGACTAATTAAAAAATTTTTAGATGGGTCTAAAAATATGTTCGATTTCTTGCAAAAACGCAAAAAACCGCATCTGCGCCTATAAATCTTGAAAGTCGCTTTCTCTTAACACTTGAATTGTTACTTAATCACTTCCATTGTTAACACTTTACTTAATAACCTTTCCCTGTAGGGAAAATTTCGAAAAATCCTTTCTCAGTGTACGTTCTCATGATGAACCCTAACAGTGTACCAAATTGCAACTTTTAACTCCTAATCGTTTGGGCTCTACCCATCTAATTATTCGAAGTGGCTATTTCAAAGCGCAATTTTGGCAACTAAAAATAATATTGTCGACGATATCAACTTTAATATTCAAAAGAAAATTCCCGGTTATATTCAAAAGAACATTCAAAACTGGCAACTGCTCCTCCTCTTTTAAGTTTGGGTATTGTATAAAATATATATCAAATCAACTTTTTATTAACAAATACACTAAGTACACTTTACACAGTTTCACACTTTATTTTCGATTTATATTCAGTCAGTGTATTACAGTAGACCCCCTATAAAACAAATTCCTATAATTACGATACTTATAAAATTGCGACGGTATCCGTAAAGAACAGTAAAAAACTGCTATGTTTACGTAAAACGTCATCAGGCAGCCGAACTATTCTTTGCCGTCAAGCGCCACGCTATGGAGAGATTACTATCGTCTGTACAGTATTATATATAAATTAGGTACTGTACATATAATTATATATTAATTATATATAAATTAGGTACTGTATATATAATTATATATTAACTTATTGTAACTTTGTTATAATTAAATATATAATTTCCGCCGTCTAGCGTGGCGCCACGCTACGGAGATTTTTACGCTAACTATCGTCTGTCAGTATGTAAATTAGGTACCGTAAGTCTAATACAGTACTGTAATTTTATACATTTCTTGTGAAAGAAACATTTCTTATTCAACGGCGATTAAAATTATTTATATTAATGATGTTTCCAAAGTTCGACGAAGTTTTCGCAAAAGAATAAGTTATTAGAAATCGGCCGCTGTTTGCTGAGCTGTTCCGCGACGAAAATAACCTTGAGCAATGGCAATGTCGAATGGTGCACACTCGGTAAATAATCTTTCAATTTTTTGTTTATAGCGTAGTTTATACGGATTATTTCCAAAAAAATATATACGTATTTTGAAAATGTTGAGTCGGATTAGTCTAGAATCGATTAATTTTATGGAAGAAAACCTTTCAATCAGCCGTAGTCCGTAAACTTGACACGTGTCGGGCTGTGATTGGAAAGACTCGTAAGAAATCGGATTTCTAAGGAATGGAACGTATCTATGATCTTATAGGGGGGTCGACTGTCTTTTGACTACTCACACTTCACTTTCTTTTTATTTACTTACTGCACTACTTTAGAATTTATTATTCTTTTTCGGTTTTTTCTTTGTTACTGATAAGAAACTGACGTTCGAACCCACGCCGAATCTTGCTTTATATATCCCCACCAATGGGTTGTCCTACCCATAAAAAACAAACTTCGAATGGTCCACAATGTCCCGGAACATTCCACAACATTCCAGAGTTTTATGGAATGTTCCGCGATGATCTGTTATGTTTCGAGATGTTCCCGAACGTTCCAGAACATCACGGATCACTCTGGAATGTTGTGGAATGCTCTCGAACACTCTCGAATGTTCTGGACTGTTCTAGAAATTTCTAGAAGGCGAAACTTCTAGCCCTTATATCTTCAACAGCACGCTTTTCAGGTAAAAACGTGAACCTACTTTATAAACGGAGTATAGAGCGTTATCACCCCATATAACTCCCTTGATCGTACCGGACTCGTTTTTTAGTTTTAGCGGCACGCTCATTGTACACTTATCTTTATTATATATATTGATATTGATGATGATAGTGATTGTAATTTAATAATGTTTTATTTCTTTTATTATATTAAGAAATTGGCAGATGCGATGGTTTGCATTGCAACTAATACTTTTTAGCACAGGCAAACTGCAACTTGTGTTTTTTCAGTTTCACTAATGTTGTAATTGTTATATACCTCAGAGAATTTTCGTTTTTAATATTAGTAATATCATTTTTGTTTTCTCGCTCCGTTAAATACAAAAAAAATAAATAAACAATCTTAAAGGTATTAACCATTTTTGGTTTATGAGATGTTGATACTTCGATAAATATAAACTTCCAGGTTTTGTTTCCTTATGTGTAAATTATTTTTTGTGCGAAGTTGCATGATTTTGATAAACAAAATTGCACAATTTTGCACAAAATATAAAAAGACATAATAATAATATTGTGACAATCAGATGGAGTATGTACATAATTAAATAATTAAGTTATATTTTAATACGATGACGAAAAAAGCAAGCCAAAGGTCTAGTAAAAAAAGCAATAACAAAGTGGAGGAAATCCACACATCTTATTTTTCCTGATTTATTAACAGATAAAAACGATGAAATATCTTTTTATTTTAACAATTATTTATAAGTGTCGTTATAGAAATTTCAATTTTAGTCACTACCGACCATTAATTTTGTTTTTTTTGACAGCTTTTATTAATTTTATCAGGTAAAATGAGAAATAAAACCGGATAGAAGGAAATAATAAATTTTTCGAAACGTTTGATTAGTGACAGTTAACGCGTAACTGCTCCTATTTATTAAACCCTTTTATGTTTTTATTAAGTTTTCAGTCATATTTTAAACCTGTGTACCTGCCTGTTATTCGGAGAATGGACAAATTTTTCGACTTATCCCCACCTCCCTCCCACCCAATTGCTTTACAAGCTCTCCTACTCACATAAGTGAGAATTATCACGAGTTAGGACATGCTTAATTATCCTAACTGGTATCAGTTTTTCATCAGAAACTGCCATCGTACGAATTGCGTGTGTTCCGTTAAACTCCTAAGCCATTCTCAGAGAACGAGAGAGGGTTTTACGAACCCTTGCGATGAAGTGGTGATTAGGGATCGCTCCCTGAGTTCCCGGCTGCTCACAAAGTGGTGTCAAAAGTCAGGTGAAGCCAACTTCCAGGCTTCAATTGAGAAGTTTCGTATTAGACAACTTTTCTACGATAAACAGGTTTAGTTCCTTTTCAAAATATTGCTAGATAAAATAGTATATAAATGAGAGGATCCGTATTCGGACTTTCTGTGTGTTTATATCATTTCTCATTGTAGCTTTACTTTCGTTTAATAACTGTTAACTTTTACAACTGGAAGTTAAACATTTGTTAAGTTCTCAAGTCTAATAACGACGCTTTTTATCACCTTTCTACCTAATATCGCGCTTTCACGAGTACAACAATAGAATAGAACAACAACGTGAGGCAGTCGTCGCTCGTCTTTCGGAAGGGAAGTTTTCACCCGTACCTTGTCCTAAGTGTCTGAATATTCGGATATCTGTGAATCTATCATTTTATTCTACCTTATTCTATCTTACTAAAATATCATTGGAAAACATCGTACCATTGTCTAACACCTTTGCGGATACTGTACGTTCTATCATTCTTACGGATACTTCCTCTACTGGATACCCGAAATGACATCCCGAACTTACTTTACTTCATTAAGAACGCTCGAGAATCTCCATCAAGACAGCAAACAAGGTATTAAACCCCACGCGAAATTTCTGTAAACTCTCTCTCTCACAAATCGGGAAAAAACGTAATATCAAATATAGCTAATATATATATCAAATAGTAGAAATGTATCAAAAACCTAGCATATTTAAAAGCGAAATGTATGGCCTCTTGTTACCAATTAACCCGTTGTTAAGTTAAAGCGTCTCCGTGTAAGTCACTTCTGGTGCGCTGTCTCTCCCTCCTTCCCGAATTCATTCGCTGACACGCCCGAACGAAACGGTTTTCGTGTCTGTCCGTAAAGGTACAGTGCTGTCAGTCCTGACAAAACTTGTCATTGCGATCTTCGTTAACATTTCGGAACGTTTTCGGAACGTTTTCAACCCATTCCATTGGCCATCATTAGCTTAAAGACGTTCGGATCAAGAAATAAGAATAACAAAATAAAATAAAATAAAAAGTACGGTATAAAAAGTACGGTAATTTCCCACAAAACAATATGTACAAATTTTTTTAGGGGTAGGGATAGCTCTACTTTCATGAAGGAATCTCTACTAAATAATTTTAACAATAACGACGTTGATAACCTGGACAGAAACAAAAGGTAAAATATTTTAGTAAGAGTTTTCTGCTGAGAAATTCTCAGTGCCAACTTTCAACATAGATACTTTTTAAATATTACTCAAGAACAAAAAGTTTATCATTCTCAAACCTTATAGAGCATTTTGCTGAGATAGAGATTGATAGACAGGTGGAACTGTTGCTAAAATCGTAATTAATTAAACTATCGTCGTTTCCGTACGCCGTTCAAATCTCATTAAGAAAAAAAAAGTGGAAAAACTAAACTAAGTATGACTTACAGGAAGTTAAACAAAGTGACAAAAAATTAACAACGAACCTATTTCTAAAATAGATAATCTGTTAAATAGACTTATATGTGCGAAATATTTTCTACTGTAGACATTCTGTCAACCTATTGGCATGTTTCTCTTCGTTCTGAAGACAAAGAACTAAGTCCCTTTGTAACGAATTTTAGTCACTTCCAGTGGAATTGCCCCAGTAAAAGCTTTTGCTTTTGGGCAGTTGAGCATCGTTTCATTTAATATTTTAAAACAACTTTTGAGTTACCCGTTATGTTTTTTCAGTAAAAAATAGAAATAAAAAACATTTTAAAACAGCAAACAAGTAAGCAAGCAAAAATATAACTAAAATCAGTAAATAAAACAATTCTATAATAATTTAAAAATTACCTACAGTATTTTTGTTGTTCGTTTTTATACCTCAAAATGTCTGCCACGTTAAGTTTTACGATTTGGCGCTAATTGTATTCATAAACAGTGTTATAATTTATAATATTTTAATAACGAATTTGCTAATGAATTTTGTTACTCGAAGACTGGATTCAGACGTTAGACTTGTTAATATGAAAAGGAAATAAATGTTGCAAGAATTTATAAATTATTTACGAGGAAAAATTTATGAACAATGAATTCATGAATAATTTAGCAAAAAAGAGGAAACTTTAAAATAAATTTTTTAATTCATGAATACTGAGCCATGCAACTATATATCTGATAAACGTTAATGAGTTATTTCGATGAATTTTTAGTGTTTTACCATTTAGTATTTAAAAATTAAACCGACTACAAATAAATATTTACGTTTCGTATTGGATAAAAAAAAAGCAGTAAGATGAATCAAATCGTTAATTGACATTAAATAATAAATTAAATACAAGATTACAATTTGAATAATTATATTCGTTGTAATCAAAGTTGAAGCAGGAAAACACGAAAGATAAACAACATATTTTTCCTCGTTATTTCGACGTAGAATAGAATAGCAGAAACGCATAGCGAATATTAATAATGCAGTTATCCTTGATAGTACTGTAGTAAGATGAATTGTGATTTCTGCAATGTTCAATTATCTATAATTCTATACGCATAGCAATAATAATACCAAATTTAAATATTACTACTATATTTGTATAAAATAAATATACGTTGATATATTTATTTTTGAGAAACACAGCAGTAGTAACATGTGTTGCTTAGATATATTAAATTTCCGGATAATATTCAAATATAAAATATTATTAAAATAATTAATTTTTTAAGTTTATAATTATTCACTGTACTGTCTTTGAAAAAAGTGTGAGAAATCTACTTCAATTTCGAACAACTATAATTAATATAAAACAAAGTGAATTTTATTTAAAGATTTGATTATCCTCGTCATCTTAGAATTTTTTAAGTAGAAATGTAGAAGTCGAATAAGATTCATAATTACTTTCTATTTAATACAAGTTGCAATTTTTACAGGAAGAACAGAATAGTAATATCTTTTTCCTCAGTTTCTTCACGTAGATCTACAGTAAAAGAAAAAACCGCATCACGAATGATAAGAATGCAGCTTTCCTTAATTGTATTGAAGTAATTTCTATTGTCATTTTTATATTCTTTTATTATTTATAATTTTGTACGCTGTTAGCTGATTCGCCATTAGAATAATAATAAATACAATTTGTAATTATTTTGTGAGCAGACAAAGCTCAGGAAGCGATCACGAATGACCACTGAATCGGTACATGTTCGTAAAACCCGCTGTCGTTGTCAAATTAGGAGGGCTTTTAAAATTGAGTGGGGAAATGTGATTAAGTCGATAAGGTGTCCGTTAAAAGATTATAGACAGGTTCACAGGTTTAAGAAAAAACAAGTTTAATATCAACTAGAACTAAAATACATGAGTTTACAATGTTAAATATGGCAATTTCACTTTGTAAGTTACAATGATTTATTTGCGACAAACTTTCAGAACACAGCCGATTCGTGTCATACTCTACTTAGCCTAACAAGCGAGACCAGAAAGAGAGAGTTTTTAAATACTCTAAAATAATACCTCATAGACCGATGATTTTCGATCTCGTTGTATAAGACGTCGGTGAAACGCACCTGGATCGGTGGAGTTAGCCTGTAGTTTTTCTTTAATTCAGGTCAGGATCATCCTGGCAGAGAGACAGCGACAGTGCTGTCAAGGTAAGGGTGGCGACTAACAGACGGAATGGCGGGACGGGCTCGGTGTAAACTGTTAATGTCTGCCCTGAGGACTGTGTCCAAGCCTTTTTCATACCCTACCCGAAAGGAAAACTGTCTAATGCTGAGTGATGCTATGTATGATGTAACCCGTTCTTAGTTCGATTGGTGTTTATAATTTGTTTTTCATAAATATCAGAAATCGAAAATTTCAACAAATTTATTACTTTTTCTATCCGGTATGATTACTCATTCTACGTCATAAAATTGATAACACCTGTCAAACACACGGAATTAATTGCAGGAGGAGACTATAGTCAGACTTTGTCTTGCTATCTTAGTAATAATTGTTACTTTGTAATATCATTTGGTCGGCTTTATCGGTTTCAAAATCTGACGAGACAAAATGTATTGGTTTTGATTTTCGCGGTGGAATATTAATTAACTAGCGGATAAGCCCGGCGTGTCTCGGTCAAAATGTAACGATAGTGAAGATTAAGATATAATTTCATTATAGCGAATCTTACCTGTTTTCACAGAATGCAAGAATTAGGTGTCTTGTTTTGCAGAATAATTAGAAAATTTTTACATGAATCTAAAATTATGTTCGATTTTCCGGTAAAACGCAGACAAAACCGCATCAGCGTCTGTGAATCTTGCACGACGCTTTCACTCAACACTTCTTGTTAACACTTCCATTCTTAACACTTTCATTGTTAACATTCCATGTCAACGTTTCCATTGTTAAGGAATACAGTTCTTTAATCTCCCGTGATACACTACTAAATGTAGTAGTATACTAAAACGCAGTCAAAAACTCAAAAAAGCGCATCTAAAATAGTACGGGAAAAGCAGAGTTGTTCAGCGTAAATCTTAATTTTTCCTCTCCCTTGTGGGGGGAAGGGGAATTTCAAAAAATCCCTTATTAGTGTGCGTTTACGCGACGTACGCTGTTTATCAAATTTCAACTTACAACTGCTAATCGTTTGGGCTCTGCGCTTATTATTAATATTATCAGCCCATCTCGATTATATATATAGATTAAGAAATTGACATAATTGCTCCGCTCTTCAGATTCTCCCAATTTTATTGCATAGTTTCTGTAAAATAACTAAATTTCGATTTTCATTTATCAGTTTCTTCAGATATACTCAGTTAGTAATCAATTTAAATAATTAATTTCTAAAATTTAGTACTGTATTACGTATTATGTAGGCTAAAACTACTTTTTAGTTGTGAAAATTCATTTTTAATTTCGAACGATAATAAATTTATATAATATAACGCAAATTTAATTTCAACAACGAAAACTTAATGAGAGAATGTTTCTTTTTTTTATTAAATTTGTTATATCTAGCTGTTAATACTCATAAACGCTTATTGTTGTGGCCTGTCCACAATCAATTTGAATTCCTTTAGAGCAATAAGCTTATATTCTAACTTTATCGAATTGTAGAATTTATTGGATTTAATCAATGCAACACACGAGCAATTTGCCAAGAAGGAAAAGCTTCACAGGAGGAAAATCAATAGGAAACTGCTTTATTAATACGTAAGAGTTTTTTAAAAAGTAGGAAAATGCCATACAACTAATCGATTAACAAGGCATGAAACTTCACCAACTAACTTTGTTTAATGGTTTTATCCACTAGCCTTTATATGCTTTTTCCACTTTAACATACGTTTAGTTGTTCATAACCTGTTTACTCCTATGGTCATTCACAACTGTCTCAAATCTTACCAAAAGTTTCGTAAGTAAAAAGAGGTAAAATGTACAGTGTTATTACAATAAGCTTAATTTCTGCACAATAAATATTTATTTAATTAATTTATCTAACAGTATTTATTGACTGGTAAATCATTTTTCACGATTACTGTAACTTAGAAATATAATAATCTACCAGATATGAACTACTTGATCAAGGATATGATTTCACTTTTAACTAGCAGCGATTAATTTCACAATTTTCCTAACTCTATGAGTCATAAAGTGTGTGTTATTCCAGTTTAAAATTTTTATACAGATCACTCTGCTGTTTTATTAGATTTCTTTAATATTTCTTCTATCATTTGCAAATTGAAATATACTTCTGTGCCAGTACGAAAACGTGTGATCTAGAAACATCTTTCGTTTTCTAAATTAGTCTGTTTCGTTGATTTTCTAGATAAACTTTATTTTCAAACATTTACATCAATCTACTTTCAAATTTGATGGATGTTTGTGTGTTTGTATGTGACTTGATTTCGTTCACCCCCATTGAGGCATAATAACTGCTGTTTTTACAGACAGGATTGTTTGCTAGGATAATTGAAATTATTAAATTTGATTACAAGTCCAGATAATGGGAAATATATTGGGTGGTGTGTATCACCGGTAAGTTCTGACTTATCGACGATTTTACTCGTTATTAGCATTTACAATTATTTACATAATTCGTTCGTACCTTAAAAATTAAGCTGTTTCCATTTTATAATAGTTAAAAATATAAAGTTATTTAATACATTATGATAACAGATGAGCCAACAAGAAACTTGTTTTTGGATTTTTTGAAGTCGATAATGTTTTTATTCGTACAAAATTGTAACATTTCAGTTATTAAACGAATTTTACGATTCTTTTCAAAAAACTTACTATCATATAAATTCTAGAATATTTATCTGGAAATAGAGTACCACATTTCTGATAAACTGATATTAAGATATTATTAGAAAAATTTTTCGTTTGCAATATTTCACGATTAATTGCTGGAAATAATATGCAAATACATATTTGCTGCTGGATTTTAAGTTTTACTCAACGAAATGCTTTTTAAAATCTATTTTATTTTTTCCTGACAGAACAGGTTTATTTCCCATTTGAACTGTATTTCAAAAGTAGAAAAACAAGTCTGATAATATATAATACTCTTTTTACTGTGATGTCGTCAGCTATTTGTGCAATCGCTTTTATAATCATCTAAGAAATCTAAGAGTTGCATTATACGATTTGACGTTCAGACACATGGAGTTGTTTTTGTTTCTCAATCGAACCAATGAATGTATGCGACATTTATTTCCCCTAAAACAGGAAATGCCAATTTACCTGACTTATTTCTGTATGTGTGAAATCATATTCGTATGAATAACGAATTAAAGATGTTGGTTTTCTCAGCTTTTTTCGTACTTGCTTCTTGCGTAGTTTTAGTTCTCGTCGCTCACTCACGCTTCACTGCTAAAATTAGTTACGACATCTACTTTAGAAATTTTAAATAACTAATTTTAAATAAATAAAAAAACTTTTCTTTTTCTTGCATACTTACTTTCAATATAGATCTATGGAAAGTTCGAAGAGTTAGTATTATTTTCATCGTCACTATTTCTAACAGTACAGGATATATTGAAAGTTGATCTTCATTACATAGTTTCAAGTAGATTAGAAATTCGTTATTCTGATGCCCAATTATCTAATATGTACACTAATATGGCACTCACCCACAATCAGCCTGTATTCTCGAATCGTCTTCACAAAAATCTGGCAAACATATATTTTTTAATACGCAATCAGTTAGCTGTGCGAATAAGGGCATTTTGGTTCAGAAATGTTTGATTATATAACAGCACCTTGTTATATCAGAATAAAATCTTGTTGCTCGTTTCATGATCCTGTTTTTATATAATAATTTGGCATAATTGTGACTCTGCAAGTGATCGTTTAATACACGTTTAGGGCATTTAAA
The DNA here is from genome assembly GCF_000671375.1 of Centruroides sculpturatus. NCBI lineage: Eukaryota > Metazoa > Arthropoda > Arachnida > Scorpiones > Buthidae > Centruroides > Centruroides sculpturatus. The sequence continues at coordinate 196,889 of NW_019385626.1, read as the reverse complement.
AATAAGTATGCATTTTAAGCGCACATTTTGCTGCAAATAACTTTTGTGTGTTGTAGGCGGTAATGACACCATTTTGCCACTCTGTTGAAACACGAATCTAGAAAAGATCTGAATGTGATCCCAAAACTTTTTATGATAAATTTGTTATAGTTAGCTTGGGGCCTATTTTTACCACTCGACTTTTTTCAACTTGGACCCCGCGATAAGCTTAGGAAAAAACCACCATGATGGCCACAATGTAAATAAAGCAATAATAATATTAATACGGAAATGAAGACGTAAATGAAACAGTAGAATTTCTACAATAAAAAATGTAACTGAAAATTTATTTGCAAACCGTTTATCATTATTTTTACTATTAACTTATGTATAAAAACTTTCAACTTCGTTTTTTATAATTTTACAGTTAATTTGTTTTTGCGAAGAGATTTGCAAAAACTCCAATTGGTAAAATACCAATTTTAGTAATATCAGTATGTTAAATTGATCAATAATAAATAAATTTACTACTGTATAAATTTCATCGACAACCCAGTAAAAAATGAAATAGTACAGGCAAATTGTAGTCGATTTCAGTATGATTTTGACTTTTTGAAATCAGTTTTATGCATGAATCTGTTTTAGTGCCATGTGAATAATTAAATCTCACCATTAGTCACACATTCCACAAAGTAAAATTTATATTCTTAAGACTAGCTGCAAGGACCCGCTTCGCTGGGCAGAAAGTAACGATAGTAAAGATTAAGATAATTACATTATAACTAATTTTACACGTTTTCGCAAAATACAAGAATTAAATCCTCCGTTTCCAGACTAATTACAGATTTTTTACGTCCAATCAAACGAACTACTTTCAATTTGATCAATTTTCTGGAACGTTTACAATCGTTTTATAATCGAACCAATTCGAATTCGAATTCGAAAATTTTTAAAATCGAAATAGGAAATCTTTTACTTTCAACCACTTTAAAGCCCATATCTTTTGCACCCTTATTACTATCGAGACGCAAACCCCCATAGTGCACGAATGGAGACTTGGGGCTACTACCACATAAAAACACCATTCATGTGCGATGTGTAGTTTTGTTTGAAAAGTGAAATATAGGGACACACGCATCCATTTATATATATATATATATATAGATAGATATAAATTTATTTTTTCGATATATTATAATTTGGTATTATATTATATTTTCTTTCCAAAAATATAAATACAATTCATTCTCGCTATTTAGCACTTTCATATTTATAAAACATATTTATTTGAAACAGGCAATGTTTGGATGCTTGTGCTCTACAAGAATAAACACTTAATATAGTTACATTCTGTATATCTTACTGTTGTCACCGCAGAATCGGCACCTCTCCGACGCCTTGTCAGGACTGACACCACCGTGTTTTTACGGACAAACACAGAAACCTGGTTGGCCATTAATTTTTTTGCGTGAGCGGTCACGTTTTAGGCTTCCGGACTCGGAATGAAGGCAAATGGAAACGACCGGAAAAAGTACACTCCACAGATTAACGAGTCGGATATCTGTCCGACAGACGTGATTCACTGTGCTCTGTGTTTTTGGTGTTTTTTTTTGCAGCGGATAATATTGGATTACCTTGTGCCAGGAGTATAGTCACATTTAGTAGTAACTCTTAACTATTTGGTATGTCACTCTCTCAAATCCGTTAATTGGGAAGTTAGCGCTATTTTAAACTTTATTAGTCCGTGGGCTTAGTGGGTGGGAATCTAATCTCTCGGAGGGCGAATCGGGTGGTTTTATGCACCGGTTGGAGGAGTATTAGTTCTGTTAAGGAGTGGAGATGGTTTAGTTATGTGCGGTACGGCCGTTTTTAGTTCATCCTATTAGATATTAGATATAATGGGGAATTTTCAAACTTTCAATTTTAACCGTTGTAACGGTTTTTTTTTCTTTTTAACGATTGCCAACGGATATTAACGGTTTTTT
>NW_019385626.1:177727-193809 GCF_000671375.1 Centruroides sculpturatus | reverse complement strand
GCACGTGAATGGTGTTTGTATGTGGTGGTAGCCCCAAGTCTCCATTCGTGCATAGGGGTGGTTGCGTCTCGATAGCTATAAGGGTGCGGGAGATATGAGGCTGAAAGTGGTTGAAAGTGGCTTTCTATTTCGAATGTTTTGTTCGATTTTTTCGAATTTGTTCGAATTAAATTCGAACATAAAATTCGAATTGGTTCGATTATAAAACGATTAAAAACGTTCCAGAAACGTTAAAATTTGTTCGTTTGACTAAACGTAAAAATTCTCTAATTAGTCTGGAAACGGGGGACTTAATTCTTGCATTTTGTGAAAACGGGTAAGATTAGAAAAACAGTCTTTTATATATATATAAATAAACTATACTACTACATAAAAATAAAAACCCAGCGAAGCGGGATCTTGCAGCGAGTATATATATATAGAATATATAGATATAGATTTATTTTTTCGAAATTTTATAATTTTTTTATTTTATTATAATCCCCCCATAAATATAAATACAATTCATTCTCGCAATTTAGCACTTTCATATTTATGAAACATATTTATTTAAAACAGGCAATGTTTGGATGCTTGTGCTCTACAAGAATAAACACTCAATATAGTTACATTCTGTATATCTTACTGTTCATCGCAGAACCGGCACTACTCTGACGCCTTGTCAGGACTAACACCACCGTGTCTTTACGGACAAACACAGAAACCTGGTTGCCCATTAATTTCGTTGCGTGAGCGGTCACGTCTTAGGCTTCCGGACTCGGAACAGAGGCGAATGGAAACGACCGGAAAAAGTCTACTCCACAGATTAACATTAAACAAAAATACCTGTTTATTGATAGATATTATTTACAAGTTAAAAAATATCATCTAGGTAAGCATTATATTTTTGGTGTCATCGGGTGGGGAGGGGCAAGACCGCAAGGTGCCGCGCGGTTAGTTATTTCGTAATTATACGAAATAACTAACCGCGCGGCACAGTCCCATGGTTGGCAAGATACGCAGTGCACGTGTCAGAGCATGTAGTATATAAAGTCACATATCCTGAGTGACTCATAATCTCCCAGAGCAAACCACTGAACCTAAATAGGTGAAATTTGGTACACTGTTAGGTTACGTCATGAAAATGCACACTAAGAGGGGATTTTTCGAAATTCCTTTGCAGGAACAGCACGAAAATTGTACACTTACCTTTATAATATATAATGATAATGATAATGAAAATACCGTAAATAAAGAATTAATTAAAATTCTAATGTTCAGCTTATGAGACTTATTCTTCAAAGAGTATTAACATAAATTTTTTTATTAAAATTGTAAATATATAGTTTGTAGCTTGATTGTTTTCCGGTTTTAGCTTTTTTAATCGACTAAACACAATACAGTTTTTAGTAGATTGTTTTCAAAACAAAACATGTTTCTTAAACAAATATGAAGAATTTAGTACAGCTGCAATATAAAATACAAATTAAGAACTACTTTTAATTCTGAGATTATATCAAACATAAAAAAAAAAATAGTTTCACAATTGAAGTGTAAATACAAACAGCACTTACGACGTGTTTTCCTTAATACATTACTTTTAAATTATAAATTTTTAATTATTTTATCCAATTAAGTTTATATACGCGAAACAAATAGGCACATTTCATAATGAAAATAGTAACGTTCTAACGTTAAACTTATCAGTTGACCAATAAATATGTTTACAGTAGATCTTCCCTATATAAATGGTTCATATAGTTCGGAATCCTATATGACGGCGAAGAAATTGCGACCGTATTCGTATAAACACGCTAAAAGAGACTCGTATATTCAGTAAGACGTCATTGCCGACTCGTGTCGTGACAGGTTTGGTCGAATCTATACCAATTGCGAATACTGCATAAACCGTTGACTTTAAACGAGCAGCGGACTGACTAAAAACCATTTATTATTTAAAAGCCATAAAAATTATATTTATGCTAATAATGTCTCCAAAGTTCAGCAAAGTTTTCACAGAAAAATAATTTATCATCAAGCACGCGAGAGCTATTCGATGCACCGCTCCACAACGAAAACAAGCTTAAGCAATGGCATCGTCCAACGGTGCACACTCGGTGAGTAATCCTACAATTTTTTGTTTATAGCACAGTTTTTATGGATTATTCCCAAAAAATTATACCTGTTTTGAAAATGTTGAGACGAAATAGTCTAGAATCGATTACAGTAGACCCCCTATAACGCTTAGATACGTTCCACGTTATTCGAATTTTACGTCTTAGAAATCATTAAATATACGAACCAATCACAGCCCGACACGTGTGAAGTTTACGGACTATGGCTGTTTGAAAAAGTTTCTACTATAAAATGAATCAATTCTAGACTAATTCGATTCAACATTTCCAAAATACGTATAATTTTTTTAGAATAATCTATATAAACTATGCTATAAACGAAAAACTGTAGGATTACTTACCGAGTGTGCACCGTTCGACATCGCTATTGCTTAAGTTTGTTTTCGTCGCGAGTAGCGCACCAAACGGTGGTGCGATTTCTAATGTTATTTTTTTGCGAAAAATTCGTTGAACTTTGGAGACATCATTAATATAAATAATTTTTATGGCCGTTGAATAAGAAATGTTTCTTTCACAAGAAATGTATAAAATTACAGTACTGTATTAGACTTACGGTACCTAATTTACGTACTGTACAGACGATAGTAAACTCAATTTACTTGCCTAAGCTCTCCGTAGCGTGTCGCTGAACAGCGGAAAGTAGTTCGGCTGCTCGTCCACTATTAGTCCAGATTCGACCGATCGTGTCGCGACACGAGTCGGCAACGACGTTTTACGAGTCCCTTTTAGCGTCCTTACACGAATACAGTCGTAATTTTTTCGCTACGTTATAGGAATTTCCGTTATAGGAACCCACGTTTTAGGGGGGTCGACTGTAATTTTATGGAAGAAAACCTTACAAACAGCCTTAGTTTGTAAACTGCATACGTGCCGGTCTGTGTGATTGGCTTATGTATTTAAGGACTCGTAAAAAATGAATTTCATAAATGCAGAACATATCTACCGTGCTATAAGAGGGTCGACTGTATTTGCTTTTGGAATACTGACTATTAAACTTAATATGTATAAAAATATTATAATGTAATTAAATGTTTTAAATATTCTCTATATTACAAATTGAAATCCAACACAATTAAATTATAAAATAATGTTTTCAGTACAATTATCCTTTGACCCATTCCATACCGTGTGCAAATGAGGCAATGAACCAGGGATAATGAACAGTACAAGCGTCAAACTTTTTAATAAACTTTGTTGTTCGATAATGCCAAGACTGCACTACCGTAAAAACAACGTAAAACCCATCGCCATATAAGGTTTTAATCACGTGACCCTGATATTTTACGCATGAGCAGTTCGTAAAACTAGCATAGAAGTGAGTTAAGCAATGATCAACTTTCCATGCGAATACGGCCGTAAAGCGGTACCTTCCACCAATCAGAAGTCAGTGAAATCTTGGTCGTTGTGATACAATGGGAAAATGGCGAGAAACTAGATTTTCAGTATGTTCTCTCGTGGCTATTCTAAAATCGATCTGGGAAGATTTATCGAAAACATCCAAAAATATTTGTGTATCTACCACGCCCACCGCTGGCCGAGTGGACTCTGTCTCCGCCTCTTGGTGACGACCAGACCTAAAACACCGGAGTTCGATCTGGGGTTCGCGCCTCACTCGGACGAGCTCTCAGCTGGAGTTTTTTTGGGTTTTTCTCCTAGTCAATAACGGATAAATAGGAGCCAGCTTTTTCTCCAAGTCCTCCCGGAAGGCATTCTGTCTCCCTTTCTCGCGGAGGTTGCTTCTTATAAAATCGGCTTTGGTCACGTCGTGACCTTTCTCCTGTCTTCCTGGGATTGGTCGTCTTCTATAAGACCGCCTCTTCCTCACTGTTTTTTTCCGGAGTGAATAGCGACAAGCTGGGCACTCCTCTACCGGCGATGGAATGGAATGTGTATCTACCACAAGAGGTAACCCGATTATAATAATGCATGGCAAAAAAATCTTTCAATTTGTAGAAGTATATAATAAAAAAGCTAAGCTTGTAATTGCTGTATATCATCTTAATTATACGATAATAAAAGTTAATATATAAAAATGAAGTTATTACTTTTACTACATTTTTAATTATAGTACAGAAAAAACTCGTAAAATACAATCATTGTCTTTATATCGATATATCACATATTAACCGTCTTCTGTTTCCACCAATTCGCGTGCGAAGAAGTACTTCTTTTGCACACTTGGGGCATCACCGTCACCGTAAAATTTTTGTTAGCCGGACCTCCGCCGCAATCAAGACGAAAATGCAAATATGTCACGTAATTAAAAGCTTTTACGGCGAGGAATTCTATGCCCGTTTTTATAGTAGTGAAGTCTCGGCCTAACATTGAAAAAAAAAATAGAAATCTGAAACATTATACTTATTTGCAAAAGTTTGCAAATTCCGTATAACATACATGTTATTAAATTCAACACCAGAAAACTACAAATTTATAAAACATGAAATTATAATTTTAACCCTTAAAAATTCATTTGAAAAGCATTGAACAAAAAGTCAAATTTAATAGAGTGTACTGTAATGTTTATTATTCATAATATACCAATTACGACACGGTACTCCAAATCCTATACTGTGCAGAAAAAGTTAGAATATGAAAACCAGGGAATAATTTATTGTGACATTGTCAAAATACCAAGCTGCAGTTTTTAATTGTAGTATTAATTTGTTTAATTTAAAATTATATTATGCTCCTCATTTCAAACTAGAAGTGGCTTGTTCTAGTACAACGTACAACACTTGCTAGCAATAGAATCGTGCTGGTCATTTATCTAATTCTTTTAAGGGAAAAGTTTTGAATTGAAATAACGAGGCTTCTGATTTGCATCTGAAGTTCCGATCTGTTTAATCGGTGCCTCTTACTTCTGCGCTCACCACCTTGTTTCTATACTTTTCATGTAACACTTTATAGTCATCTTTGTCTTCTTTCACAAAAAATAGAGAGCATGTTACTAAACCAGTAAGAATAATATTACGAATATGATTCAGTAATTTACATAACGTACATTTTGAAAATAATGTAGACGCTTTTTAATTACGGCAAAAACTTAGCAACATTTCAATTATTAATATTTAAACTAACTTGGCTTATCGACAATTCAGCATATATTAACTGAAATCTAATTATTGTTTTTTCTATCATTTAATGTTTTATTATTGTGTAAACAAAACGTGAAGCATTTTAACTCTATTACCAGATAAAAGGTAAATATTCAAATTGGCAAAATCCTTAAAATACAGACTAATTTTATATATTTTTTCTCGATAACAAAGCAGAGAAGAGACAGAAAGTAGCCCAATATAAGTAACAGAGAGGGGCTGATAATATCTTTGATGGATAATTCGCGAAGTTCCGAATCTCTGTTTATTCTAGATTGTTCAGCATGATCGATTTTCTCGATGATTCCAGATTCGAATAATCGACTAGTTCTGAAAATGAAAATTTTAATTCTTATACTTAAACTAGCAATTATTGGACTACAATTTTGAAAAATTGTGGACTTATAAATTTCATGTGTAGTTTGCCTGTCGAAATGTCCGTGTCTCTGTCTTTCTTCAAACTCGAAATCGCAATTCGATAGGTAAAAAGAAGAGACCAGATATGAAAACAACGGATGCAGGATGTTTTGATCAACTGTTTAAAATCTGGCAATATATCACAGAAGTCATGTTATTTTAACCTAAACCTTTACTTTTGAAAATTGTTAAATAGTCGACTGGTACGACTCTATTGTTACAGAAAAAGAATGATGTACTGTACAGAGGCAAGCTACTACTTTGAGATAAAGAGCGTATATCCTATAGTATATGAATTGAAGATATTAGTAAATATTGAAGCCTAACTTTGTGACTATGTGAAAAAAAATTCAACATGGTATTATGACAACCATAATAGCATGCTGAAATTTTTCATCATATTTTTTAAATAATTTAATTTAAAATATATGATTTCCGTTAAATATTAGCAATGTCTTATTTTTGTATCTTATTCTTTTCCTGTCAGAAATGATCCGTGTCGCCAATTCATCGAATACACTTCATGGCACCTAACGTGCTTTAAGTTTAAAACAGGATGTTATTATCCAGTGAATCTGGTCCTTCTCCTCTACTCAATACGAATGTGATTTCGCCATTTATTCTACAAACTGCGTTTTTGAGATTAAAAAAGGACAGTGAGATAGACACACGGATGATAGTGAGAATTTACAAGTATACGATTTTCTTCAAATTGTAGTCCAACAAAAAATTATATAAAGCTTTTATTAACTCACATTTCATAAATTTGATGTCTGAATGGAAAACTCTTCCTCATTGCATATACTTCCATAAAAGTAAAAAGGTTGTCATTCGAAAATATAAAGTTGTCTATATCATTTCGAAGTTTCTTTTTTAATACATAATCAGCATATATTAAAGCGAATCGTTCTTTCTGTACTCTTTGAATTCCTTTGTTTAATTCAATAAAGTTGTTGTTTTGTATTATATGATTTGTTATGATCTTCGCAGATTTTAACTTGGAATTCTTGAAAATTACTTGACATCATATAATACATAATATAAAACTACTAATGATAAGATATATATTATTTTCATATCATTTCCTCACTTACTTGAATTGTTTGCCATAAAATAGATGTACTGGCTACTCCACAAGTATATTCCCCTGTTAGTATAGAATTTGCTAACTGTTCAAAAGTGTTTGGAATTTCTTTAGTAACAGAATACATCATGAACGACATTAAAGTCCCGCTATAACTAGACCCTAAAATAAGGATGGATAGCCACCATATTCCAATCATAAATCTGGGTGAAAACCTCTTCATACCATCCAAATTTATTCCTGCGTATACAAAATTCCTTCGTGAAACAAAATCTCGTAATTACGAATTATACAAAAATAAAAGGCAATACCTTGATATACGAATGTTCGAAACAAATTCCAGAAAATTTTACTTCTGGCCAAAATACTTCTATATCTTGTAATGCAAAGTCTCTTTCTAACACTTTGTGTAACGCTAGTCCGAACACAATAACGGTTATGAAAATAGCGATCCAAATCTAAAAAATTGAAATATTGCTATTATTATAAAATGTTTATAATTTAAATAACAATTACTTGCCATAAATGAAAATGGAGCGACAATGGAACTCCAATTAGGGATCTTCTCAGGTTTCTTCACAATGAACACAATAGATTGATATCCTACCCCTGCAGAAAACTCAGTGATTGAATACAAATTGTAATTAATAAAGATTGGAACGATTCCCATGTCCACTTCCTGTTAATTAAAAAATTAATTATTATTACATTTCAGTAATAAGTATATAGTGATTTTTAGAAACAAGTAAATACAAATATTCTCAAAAAATAACTTTTTTACTTAAACTTAAACCTAACCTACACACATAGTCAGACAACCACTCATACGTGAAGGTAAAAAACAATTTTGACCGAGCGCAATACTTGTCTTTTGATTGATACAACAATTAAAATGTAAAAACATAATTCTATAATATAATAATTTTGTAATGAGTTTTAAAGCCTTTCCCCTCGTCTACCTAAAGATGTTTACATCCACAAATTTGCGTATGAACAGTTTTGTCTACATATCATTTCGAATAGTATTAACTTATAAATTTAAAATTCAACACATTAAATATAACATGTGTACTATTGTGTAGAAACATAATATACGTTAAATATAGNACAGTTTTGTCTACATATCATTTCGAATAGTATTAACTTATAAATTTAAAATTCAACACATTAAATATAACATGTGTACTATTGTGTAGAAACATAATATACGTTAAATATAGGTAGTCTTTAGTAAAAATTTTTATCACTTCTTTACTAACGCTGTTAATTAATCCCTCGGTGACACGACGTATTTTAAAATAACCTAAATTAATACATAGTATATATGTTAAGTAAAAACAGGCGATAAAACCAAATTCTACTTCGTATAATACAGGTTGAAACAGGGAGGTTTGCACATTAAAAAATGGGTGTTATTAAATTTTGCTGGTTAAATGTTGCAGAGAAAATTTTGCAATTCCTCGCTAGATTTTTATAGTGTTGTTACAGTATTATTCGAGTAACTCTGTACGTTTAACATTATTTTATCAGAATTCTCAAAAACTTACGTCAGGTAATAAGAAATTATATAAACCTTATATGTAACTTTTAATAACTTTGTTAATTATATGAACTGTTTTCAAAGTCACCAGAATTAATAAAATGCATTGTGTAATTGTTTAATAGGAAAGAAAGATAGAAATAACACCAAGGAAGTAACGTAAACTATTGAATGCTGCTAATTATTAAGCGGTGTGTACTATTAGGTTATTAAGTTGTGCAAAAAGTCAATATTTTTCTGTTGCTTAAACTATATTGTAAATTTTGAAAGTCTCTTTTGCCTGAGTTTTTTTTTTGTGAGTGCTTAAACTCAGCCATATATCGGATATGATGTTAAATACAAATTTCGTACAGAGTATAACTATAGAAAAATCATTTTGCATTATAACTGTAGAAAATTCAAACTGGCTTTTCTTTAATATGTTAAAGTAAGTTTAAAAAATCTTCAGACTGCCAATCTAACTAAAACGAAAGGAGTCTTTGCACCAGATTTCAGCATGTAAGATTTAATACACAAGTATTTTAGAGTTAGAAAAAAGTTAACATAAAACAAAAAATTATAATGTAATACATGAATGCATCTGTTAAATAATTAAATCACTTACCTGTCTTATAATTTTTCCAATCATTTCTGTCCATGTTCTATTTTTTATTAATCTTCCAAAGTAATCATCTACTGGCTTAGCTATGGAATAACTAATTGTATGCAAATAAATATATTTTTGTTAAATATGAGTTGAAAAGTTACAACTAAATTTATCGTAATTCGAAATATTGTACTAGTATAATTGTTTTAAAAAATATCTGAATTGAAATGGAGTATTTGGTACTTCTTAATATTCAAAGTTGGAAGATGATTCGATTAAATTAATTTGTTATAAACTTTTGGAATTGTTTAATGGAAGCCAATGAAATACACTTTCAATGAAGTCATACGTTTCAAAACATTTATATTTAAAAATATTTCATAGTATTAAGTCAAGGCTACTGTATAAGAAGACATTAGTATTTGAGTGAAATTTCTCCAAAAGTAATGTTGTCGACATTAGAAAAAAAGGAAATTAAAACAATCGTGCGCAATGGAATGTGTGTGTGTGTTACATTTTCTGAAACTGGAAAATATAAAATGTTTTCAATCTTTTAGATATTTTCAAAAAATTCAGGAAAAATCGACTGTTGGAGGAATAGCACCATGCAACACCGTGAAGAAAGGTCAATATTATGAATGGTTTCTTTTGTTTTTTCAAGTTTTATTTATATTTTCAGCTAAATTCATACATTTAGCAATTATATTATATATCTTGCACTGTTTTTCAAAATGTTATTTCCTAAATACTCTTTTTTCTTGTTCTTAATAAACTAAATTATGAAAAATAGATTTTTATCTTCAAGGATTAAAGAACTAATGGCATTGATAGAATATATAATTAGAAAAGTTTCGCATCTAGATTAATTGATATATATAAATTGAAAAAATATTTATTTTAAAAAAATTAATGATTAGAGTTAACAAATAGTATACAAAGAGACTTATTATTAGTAGGAATATAGAAAATTTTCAGTACGATATTAAGAGATATTTAAAATACAGAAAGTTGCATTTTTATTCTTAATCCATCATATGAAAATGATACTTAAAAAGCCTTTATTATTAACGTTGTTTTTGACTGTAATTTACTAAGAGTATAATTTCGTTTCTTGTTTAATTCGTACATTTAAAAAGATTGTTATGCACTACATTTTCTGATATATACAGGTTTTACTCTTTTTTTAGTTTGCTTTATTACTACTACTTAATCTAAATATTCATAACAAGAGATAAAACAGCTTAATATTAATATTATGTGTTATATTTTACAGCTAAAATCAACAAAAATAATTATTTTTACAAATAAATGTCTTTATAAGTAGGTGTAAATAAAGAAAGAAATATTCTGAAGTATTGTGATTGAACTTAGAAGTTCAATTACGGATATTAATTCTAATTATTGCAAAATTTTACAGAAACAAATTGTGCTGATTCGTATTAATATTGAAGTTGACTTTTTAATTTTTGTAGTTATTAAATATTTTATAAAAATAAATATTAAAAACATATTACGAGATAATTTTGAAAATACCTAAATTTTAGTTTTTCTTGAAAAGCTTTAAACACTCGAAAACGAAATCTTCCTGTCATTTTATTCTGAGTTTTATCCATAGTCACGAAATAAGGATTCTTAAAAAAGCAAAGCAATTGTTTTTATATATATATAAGTGAATAATAAAATTGTAATAGTATCTTTAACCTTTATCGCACCTAATTTCTATTGATAAAAATCGTTTCGTCTAGCTGTAAATATAATATACATAAAAAACATACAATTATATTAAAAAAAACTACAGTCTACCTCCCTATAACACTGTTGATAATTTTATTTTATATGAATTCCATGTTGTACGAGTCATTTTGAGTTTACAAATACATAAGCCGTTCACAGCCCGGCACACGTATTTGTAAAATCTAAGTGACTCCTTAATTCTTAATCACGGTAATCAATATAAATCAATATGAATTATAAAGATAAATGTACAATGTGCGTGCCGCTAAAACTAAAAAACGAGTCCCGGTACGATCAAAGGAGTTATATGGTGTGGTAGCCCTCTATCCATTAAGGAAGATCTTATTTTTACCTGAAAGGCGTGGGGATATATAAGGGCTAGAAGTTTCGTCTTCTAGGAATTTCTAGAACAGTCCAGAACATTCGAGAGCATTCCACAACATTCCAGAATATTCCCGGATGTTCTGAAACGTTCGGAAACAAACCGGAACATTGTGGACTATCCAGAACACTCTCGAATATTGTGAAACATTGTGGACCATTCGAAGTTTCTTTTTTATGAGTGGGACAACCCTTGGTGGGGATATATAAAGCAAGATCCGGCGTGGGTTCGAACGTCAGTTTCTTATCAGTAACAAAGACAAAAACCGAAAACAAAGTAAAAATTCTAAAGTAGTGAAGTGAGTGAATAAAAAGAAACAGTGAAGTGTGAGTAGTCAAGGTAATACACTGACTGAATATAAATCGAAAATAAAGTGTGAAAACTGTGTAAAGTGTACTTAGTGTATTTGTTAAATAAAAAGTTTATTTCATTTATAATTTATACAATGCCCAAACTTAAAAGAAAAAGAGATCTTGCCGGTTATGAATTTTCCATTGAATATTACCAGGAATTTTATTTTGAATATTAAAGTTGATATCTTCAACAATATTATTTTTAGTTGCAAAAATTGCTATTTTAAATAGCCACTCCGAATAATAATAATAATAAGAAGCGCAGAGCCCAAACGGTTAGGAGTTGAAGGTTGAAATTTGGTACACAGTTCGGGTGCATCATGAGAAGGTACACTGAGAAAAGATATTTCGAAATTCTCCTTGCGGGAGAGAGAGAGACATGGTTAAGGTTTCCGGTGAAGAACTCGGCTTCTATTATACTATTTTAAATGCGGTTTTTTGCGTTTTTGATTACCATTTAATAAGGTACGTCACGCGAATGTGCACTGAGAAAATATTTTTCGAAATTCCCCGCGGAATGATGTTGTTAACACTTGCCCCGCAGTGAAGTGTAAACAATGAAAGTGTTAACAATGAAAGTGGCTAAGTAACTATTGAAGTGTTATGAGAAAGCGACCTGCAAGATTTACAGGTCGCTTTTCAGGTGCAGATGCTGTTTTCTTCGCTTTTGCGGGATCGAACATTTTTTTAGACCCATGTAAAAATTCTCTAATTAGTCTGGTAACGGGGAACCTAATTCTTACATTCTGTTAAAACGGGTAAGATTGGCTGTAACGTAATCTTAATCTTAAACTTAAATGTTTTCGAATGGTCGAAAATGTTTTGGTATAGTCGAGAATTGTTATGTGTGAGTAGTGGGGATTATTTTTGGAAATGTGTGACTCACATGCTTCAGTTGATTTTTCATAAGTAAAAGTGTACAAATAACAGAAAAAGTACAAAGTAAAAAGTGAATAGCGAAGTATAGAAAGTAAAAATAATAATAAAAAAAAACAATGCCAAAGCGTAAGAAGAAATTTTTACAGTACCTAATCATATCTCAAAGGCAGAAGATGGCGCGGAAAAATGAAACCACGTAAGAAAGAAAAGTACGTCTAACATTGCCACGATAAAATTATCAACGAAATAGAAATAATCAAACAAAAGGGCAACTTGAAAATTATAGGGAACAAAACACATCGAATCAGAGAATGATTATGTAGATGAAGAGAAATAGTCTTTTATATATATAAAGAAACTATATTACACATAAATGTAAGAACAAATAAAAAACCAGCGATGCGGGTACTTGCAGCTAGTTAGGAAATGAATTAAAATATCTGTTAATCTTTAATTGCATATTCTAAGTTACAAAGGGAAAGATGAACATGTAAAACATGTCGGTTTGATATTAAATACAATAATGTTTAAAACAAAGTAATTTTTATTGAATAAATTGGAATTTATAATTCTTACCTTCATTCAAATGAACGTATTTGAAAATCCCAAAAAGTAAAAAAAAGATTAAAGTGACTTTAATTTTTCACCGAGTTTACACTGAATGACCAATGATTTTCTTATTTTCGAAATATAAATGTTATAAATATTTAACATTGTTTACATATTGTTGTTATGGATATGAAATATAACTTCAAATTATTTTTTATATATATAGGCGTTATTTCTCACAAAAGAAGTAAATTATTTTCTAAAATATTTTACATGTATTTGTTTTTTAGAAGAATGAATGTGACCCAACTTTCTTTAAATGCCAAACTGCACCTTAAAATTCTAGTCAAGTACAGTACACAGACAAATGACACGTAAGCAGTTTTCTTATTGGAGAATTGATAATGACAGGCTATTATTTTATGTGTACAGGTATCTCTGGTAACCGAAATTCAAATACAATTTATTAGTGAACGTATAAACTATTCTGTAATATTTTTTGTCTTTTTTTATGCGAATTATTGTGTTTATAGCCTAGAGTTTAAATCTCTTGTAAGTGCTTTGCGATAGAAAGTCTACTTATATAAACAGATATTTTCATAAATGCATTTTGATATAAATATACATTTAAGGAATCACAAAATAATATGTTAATATAAACACGGCTGTTAATGTACACGTCCATGATATGAAAAGTATTGTTACTCTTTATTATTATTATTACATAGAATAAAGAAAGACAAATTTTTGGTAATATTATCTTTGGTTTAATTTTTTTTGTTTGCTCAAAAAGTTAAATTTAGTAGGAAATATTAATTAATAAGCGCTGTTTGCAGAATATTAAATGTAGCAGTATAATAAACATAGATAATCAATGTTTTTTATACTGTATAATTGCTAGTTTATATCCAAATACTAACAACAAAAATTCGATTTATTCGTACAGGAAATTTTTGAAATATTTAAATACAAATACCCTAAAATTTCCAGTAAATATTAAAAATATTCCATCATTTGAAAAAAATAATAGTTTAAAAATTCAAGTATTTGGATATGAAAAAAAAATAATTTATCCTATTTATATAAGTAAATATCAGTTCGAAAAAGAAATTAATTTGTTATTATATAAATCCCATTATTTTCTAATTAGAAACTTTAACAGACTATTGTCAGAAAAATCAGGAATACGAAAATTTTGTAAACGATGTCTTATAGGCTTTCAAAGAAGTCATACTTTAAACGAGCATGTGAAAATATGTTCTAATTATAAATATCAGAAAGTTTCTACCCCGACTGGAGAAAGAGCTGTTGCTAAATTTACTAATTACGAGAAGCAATTATATCACCCCATAGTAATTTATGCTGATTTTGAATCGATTCTAGAAGAAGTTGATGTAAACGCTGTAGATCTAAATTCTAGTTTCACTAAAACTATTCAGATTCATAAACCTATATGTTATTCTATCGTTATTATAGAAAATGATGATGATTTATTGTATTCTAATTTTTATTGTGGTAAAGATGCTGTTAAGCATTTTTTATTTGATATCCAGAATCAATTAAATATTTTATTAGATAAAATAAATAGTTATGTAGAAATGAATGTAGATACTATTTTTGATAATTACGAACATCAGTGTCATATATGTAAAGAGGGGTTTAATTATGATGATATCAGAGTAAGAAATTACGATTACTTAATAGGCAATTATTGCGTGATAGCTCATAACTATTGTAATTTACATTATAGATTCAAAAAATTTATTCCTATTATACTACATAATTTTACAGATTATGACTCCCTTTTGATTTTCAAAAATATTCCTCTTAAACTATTTTCGAGAATTCAGATTATCCCCGTAAATTCAGAAAAATTTACAACAATGTTTACTTTAGATCATTTCACATTTATACATAGTTAACAATTTTTAAATACTTCACTAACTACTTTGACAAAAAATTTAAAAAATGCGAATTATAATTTTTTTATTTTTAATCAATTTTTTTATAATAACGAAAATAAAAATTTATTTAAAAAAATTTTTCCTATTCTTATTTTAAAAACGAGGATATTTTATACAAGAAATGTTTACCGCCGAAAAAATATTTTTATAACGAATTATCTAGAAAAAATATTAGCAATGCTGATTATGATCATGCAAAATTACTTTGGAAAAAATTTCGTTGTTAAAGTTTTAAAGATTATTTAAAATTATATCAATATGTTGACACTTTATTACTGGTCGATATATTCCGAAATTTTAGAAACTTAAGTCTAAAATATTATAATTTAGATCCAGTATATTTCATAACAGCTCCATTCTTAACATGGAATTGTGGATAAAAAATGACAAAAATTTAACTGAATTATTTAAAGATATTAATATGTATCTTTTCATCGAAAACGGGGTCAGGGGAAATTAGTTCGACGGGGGAAGCGATTAACTAGGGCGAATAATCTTCTAATTCCAAAAACCTATAATAAAAATCAATGTCATAACTATATTATTTTGATAGATGCTAATAATCTCTATGGATTTGTGACGAGTTTTTATTTACCTGTAAATAATTTCAGATGGTTATCCGAGGATGAGATAAATGCTTTAGACATTTGTAATATTCCTGATAGGAATAATTAGGCTATAGTTTAGAGGTTGATTTAAATTATCCACCAAATGTTCATGATAGCCATAATGACCTGCAATTAGCTTCTGACCACGCGAATATTTAATTTGATTTATTATCAAATTATCAAAAATCAATATTAATTTAATTAAATTTGAAATATAATAATAATAATAAAGAATTAATTCCGACTTTGTTTGATAAACAAAATTATGTAATTCATTATAGAAATTTAAAATTTAATTAAGAAAAGGGTTTAATATTAACTAAAATTTATCGAGTGCTTGCATTTAACCAAGAATTGTGGCTTAAGAATTACGTAGTGTTTAATAATACAAAGCGGCTGGAATCAACGAATGATTTCGATAAAAGTTTCTTCAAGTTAATAAACAACAGTTTCTTTTGTAAGACGTGTCAGAATGTATGCAAGCGTTTAAATTTAAAAACAGCTATGACTGAAAATCAATGTCAAAAGTATTTATCTTAATCAGCTCTCGAAAATTTCTAAATTATTAATGATAATCTCACTATTTTTAAAATGAAGAAAATTAACTTATGTTTGGATAAACCTATTTATATAGGTTCTTGTGTATTAGAATTAAGTAAATTGCATATGTATCAAACGTTTTATAAAATATTTAAAAATAAATATGGTGAAAATGTGAATTTGTTATATACAGATACTGATTCACTAACACTTCAAATTTATACGAATAATTTATAT
>NW_019385626.1:175635-176915 GCF_000671375.1 Centruroides sculpturatus | reverse complement strand
GTTTTAAATTCGAATTTGTTATTGCGTATTGGTTCGATTATAGAACGATTGTAAACGTTTCAGAAAATTGATCAAATTGAAAATAGTTCGTTTGATTTTCGGCAATTCTCTTCAGCGGTAGGTGTTATATAACAATTACTATGGTTATTGAAATATTGGATGTAAATGGGGTTTGCTTGCAAAACCTCCGCTGACGAAGTCGCGGGTAACAGCTAGTTCATTATAGAAATTTAAAATTTAATTAAGAAAAGGGTTTAATATTAACTAAAATTTATCGAGTGCTTGCATTTAACCAAGAACCTTGGCTTAAGAATTACGTAGTGTTTAATAATACAAAGCGGCTGGAATCAACGAATGATTTCGATAAAAGTTTCTTCAAGTTAATAAACAACAGTTTCTTTTGTAAGACGTGTCAGAATGTATGCAAGCGTTTAAATTTAAAAACAGCTATGACTGAAAATCAATGTCAAAAGTATTTATCTTAATCAGCTCTCGAAAATTTCTAAATTATTAATGATAATCTCACTATTTTTAAAATGAAGAAAATTAACTTATGTTTGGATAAACCTATTTATATAGGTTCTTGTGTATTAGAATTAAGTAAATTGCATATGTATCAAACGTTTTATAAAATATTTAAAAATAAATATGGTGAAAATGTGAATTTGTTATATACAGATACTGATTCACTAACACTTCAAATTTATACGAATAATTTATATAATGACTTTAAATCATTTCCAGATATTTTTGATTTCAGCAACTACCCTAACACACATGAATTATTTGATGTAACAAATAAAAATAAGCTTGGATATTTTAAAGACGAGACAGCGTCTAAACCTATAATAGAATTTTGTTCATTAAAACCGAAAATGTATTCGTATATTTTCGATAATCAAAATAAAAAAACAGCTAAAGGAATTAAAAAATCTGTTGTTAAAACCTTTAACCACGAAAAATATAAAGAAGTTTTATTTAATACTGAGCTATTAAGACATCAGCAGTATGGTATTAAAAGTAAAAACCATATTGTAACAACATATCTTCAGAATAAAATATCACTCTCCCCGTTTTACGACAAAAAATTTATTTCTGATAATGGTATAGATGTGATATCGTTCGGACATTATACTTTTTATATTTAAATTCTTCCAGATTCTCTGATATCATCTCCCCCCCAATACGGTTACATATTATTGTACAAGAGGAAACGAAATTCAAAAACTTGTTTAATACATGGTGTTTCGAGTAAAACATATCGTTGTTTAAAACAAGCT
>NW_019385626.1:161453-175321 GCF_000671375.1 Centruroides sculpturatus | reverse complement strand
AATGATTTCGATAAAAGTTTTTTCAAGTTAATGAACAACAGTTTTTTCGGTAAAACCTGTCAGAATGTGAGAAAGCGTTTAAATTTAAAAACAGCCATGACTGAAAATCAATGTCGAAAGTATTTATCTCACTCAGCTCTCGAAAATTTCCAAATTATTAATGATAATCTCACGATTTTTAAAATGAAAAAAATTAACTTATGTTTGGATAAACCGATTTATATAGGATTTTGTGTATTAGAATTAAGTAAATTGCATATGTATCAAATATTTTATAAAATATTTAAAAATAAATATGGTGAAAATGTGAATTTGTTATATACAGATACTGATTCACTAACACTTCAAATTTATACGAATAATTTATATAATGACTTTAAATCATTTCCAGATATTTTTGATTTCAGCAACTACCCTAACACACATGAATTATTTGATGTAACAAATAAAAATAAGCTTGGATATTTTAAAGACGAGACAGCGTCTAAACCTATAATAGAATTTTGTTCATTAAAACCGAAAATGTATTCGTATATTTTCGATAATCAAAATAAAAAAACAGCTAAAGGAATTAAAAAATCTGTAGTTAAAACATTTAACCACGAAAAGTATAAAGAAGTTCTTTTTAATAACGAGCTATTGAGACATCAGCAGTACGGCATTAAAAGTAAAAACCATGTTGTAACAACATATCTTCAGAATAAAATATCTCTCTCACCGTTTTATGACAAAAAATTTATTTCTGATAATGGTATAGATGTGATATCGTTCGGACATTATAATTTTTATATTTAAATTCTTCCAGATTCACTGATATCATCTTCCTCCCAATACGGTCACATATTATTGTACAAGAGGAAACGAAATTCAAAAACTTGTTTAATACACGGTGTTTTGAGTAAAACATATCGTTGTTTAAAACAAGCTGTAAATAAATCTGGATTATTTAAATTACTTCGGAATCAAAAACACTATTGTAAATTTTTTGTATTGACTAACCAGATAACGATAATGTTATGTAATAATAATTTCATAAAATGTGGTTGTTTTAAATATAATATAATCACACACTGAACACTTGCTGAGCTTATTATTAATTTAATATTCAAACGCTTTCAGCCTACTTCTAATAGACCATCCTGAAGAAATTACTGTTTTACTATCGAATACAGAGCTTTTGAACAATTTTTAAATTTAAAATTTGGTTGTTCTAACTGTAATTGTACTTTTTAAAAATGTTGTAACCATGTTTATCTTATATATGTATATAAAAATAAAACTATATCCTAATACCGATTTTTTTTATAAAATTCAAACACATTACACCAGTTGAATAAGAAAAGTTTTCGAGTTTACTGATGGATGAAAATAATATCAGATGTTTAAAAAACTATATTAAATGAGAGATTATAAGCCAAAAAACCGATTTAAGCTGAGATTTTATATCCGAATTCGCAGATAATTTAAACTGAAAACCAATATGAAAAATTATATATTTATTACTACGTTTATTGAAACACATATTAAACATGCTACATGGAATATAATTTCAGAACATCAAATATTAGACGAAGAATTCATGAATAAGTTTTCGAACTATCTTAATTGGGATAAAATAGCCAAATTTCAACTTCTCTCTGATAATTTTATTAAGAAATTTATTGATATATTAAATATGAGAATAGTTTTAAAATATCAGCGATTAAAAACCGATGCTCTGCAGGAATTAAAAGATTTTCTTCACTGGGATTTGGTTTCTCATTATCAAATACTGAACGAAGATTTTATTTACGATTTTAAATATCATGTTTTCTGGTGTTATATTATTAAATGTCAGAAACTAGATCATAAATATATCGCTGAAAACTCTCACAGTTTGTTAGTCTACATACTTCAAGATATAGTAACATTGTTGATGATATAATAAAAAAATTATATAAATTTGATGAAGAAGAAGAAAATTAAAATCTGTAGCATCGATTTTAAAAAAATAAAAAATAGTTAATTGAATCGATTGTTTTTTAAATCTAGTAACTAATTGTATTATCTACAAATCAGAAATATATATTGCGATATTTCTAACATCGTTGATAGAGAAAAAAACTTACATTCTGTTCAAGATGTTGGCAAAAAAGAAGTAAGTCTATGAAGAGATGATGGAATGCAGTTCACACAGCTTACTTCGGGGATGCTTTCGGTAGATTAATTAAAGAATCCAGTCCCAGGGGATCGCATTGGGTGTAGTAGAAAAAGATTTCTCTTTGATAATTATGTTAAGAAATATATTACCGCAGTTTGCTTCTCTATACTCGCGATATTAGTAACATCATTGATGATATAATGAAAAAAAGTAAAATTCGATGAAGAAGAAAATTATATCAATTTTAAAATAGTTAAATCTTATAAGAACCAATCATATTTTTTTAAAAAACTAGCAACCAGTCGTATATTGTCTACAGAAATCAGTAAAATTATCGAAATAGATTAAAAACGCTGAATTCTTATCTTTCGTCCACATTTTTTCATCGTTACTTTATATTAAATTTATAACCAAAGTGTATCGAACGTATACTACTGAACGATGTCTTCTCCCTTTAGCTGGATCAAGTCCGCTGTATGGAAATCCGGANCTGATATCATCTCCCCCCCAATACGGTTACATATTATTGTACAAGAGGAAACGAAATTCAAAAACTTGTTTAATACATGGTGTTTCGAGTAAAACATATCGTTGTTTAAAACAAGCTGTAAATAAAGCTGGATTATTTAAATTACCAAATAATAAGAAATACTTTTGTAAATTTTTTGTATTGACTAACCAAATAACTATGATGTTATGTAATAATAATTTTATAAAATGTAGTTGTTCTAACTGTAATCGTACTTTTTAAAAATGTTGTAACCATGTTTATATATAATAAAACTATATCCTAATACAGAGTTTTTTTTATAGAATTCAAACACATTACACCACTCGAATGGGAAAAGTTTTCGAGTTTACCGATGGACGAAAATAATATCAAACGTTTTAAAAACTATATTAAATGGGGAATTATAAGCCAAAAAACTGATTTAAGCAGAGACTTCATTTCTGAATTTGCTGATAATTTAAACTGGGAGCTAATATGGAAAAATTATATATTCACCACTACGTTTATCGAAAAACATATTAAATACGCTAAATGGAATATAATTTCCGAACACCAATTATTAGACGAAGAATTCATGGATAAGTTTTCGGACTATCTTAATTGGGATAAAATAGCAAAATTTCAACTTCTCTCCGATAATTTTATTAAGAAATATATTGATAAATTAAATATGAGAATAGTTTTAAAATATCAGCGATTAAATACCGATACTCTACGGGAATTACAAGATTTTCTCCACTGGGATTTGGTTTCTCGTTATCAAATACTGAACGAAGATTTTATTCACGATTTTAAATACCATCTTTTCTGGTGTTATATTATTAAATATCAGAAACTAGATCATAAATATATTCGCTAAAAATTATCAGTTTGCTAGTCTATCATACTTCAAGATATAGTAACATTGTTGATGATATAATAAAAAAATTATATAAATTTGATGAAGAAGAAGAAAATTAAAATCTGTAGCATCGATTTTAAAAAAATAAAAAATAGTTAAATGAGTCGATTGTTTTTTAAATCTAGTAACTAATTGTATTATCTACAAATCAGAAATATATATTGCGATATTTCTAACATCGTTGATAGAGAAAAAAACTTACATTCTGTTCAAGATGTTGGCAAAAAAGAAGTAAGTCTATGAAGAGATGATGGAATGCAGTTCACACAGCTTACTTCGGGGATGCTTTCGGTAGATTAATTAAAGAATCCAGTCCCAGGGGATCGCATTGGGTGTAGTAGAAAAAGATTTCTCTTTGATAATTATGTTAAGAAATATATTACCGCAGTTTGCTTCTCTATACTCGCGATATTAGTAACATCATTGATGATATAATGAAAAAAAGTAAAATTCGATGAAGAAGAAAATTATGTCAATTTTAAAATAGTTAAATCTTATAAGAACCAATCATATTTTTTTAAAAAACTAGCAACCAGTCGTATATTGTCTACAGAAATCAGTAAAATTATCGAAATAGATTAAAAACGCTGAATTCTTATCTTTCGTCCACATTTTTTCATCGTTACTTTATATTAAATTTATAACCAAAGTGTATCGAACGTATACTACTGAACGATGTCATCTCCCTTTAGCTGGATCAAGTTTGCTGTATGGAAATCCGGAAGTTGAGAAGCCACTATTACCAATTATAACTTCTCTTGACAATCGCCTCAAGCTATCAGTAGTTTTTAATTTTATACTAATGTTGCGTGAAAGGGGTCAAGTGATC
The DNA here is from genome assembly GCF_000671375.1 of Centruroides sculpturatus. Lineage (NCBI taxonomy): Eukaryota > Metazoa > Arthropoda > Arachnida > Scorpiones > Buthidae > Centruroides > Centruroides sculpturatus. Next base: position 170,940 of record NW_019385626.1, on the reverse strand, counting down.
ATGAAATGTTAATGCTGACAAGCATATTTTTGTTATAAACTTATAAAAATATATATATGTTTTTAATAAAATTGATGTGTACTTTTCTGTCTAATCTTTTCTAATGCTACAAAACGCCGAAACTTAATACAATAGTAATTAATTTCTTTGTTGGTAATTAGCTGATAGTCTTTCTAATAACAATAATAGAAAGTACTATTTCGATATTTTTTCTTGTTCAAGTAGTAAATGTTTATAAATGATAAACGATTGGTTAATTAAAAATGCTTACTGCTATTTCTGTGAATAATACATTTTATCAGTAATTTTTTAAATACATAATTAAAAGTAATGACATCATTACAGACTTATAATTAACATTACTTTTAGAAAAAAACTATTTTTTTTAACGAAATAAAGCTTATAATTAATTTAAGAAATTTAAATATTTTAATATTAGTTTAATTTATTATACATTTAATTATTTATAAAACATAATGAATTAAATAATTGAATTGATTAATTTTCGAAAATATTTCACCCAATATTTTATTAAAGAGTTCGTTTCAAATGCAAATAAGAATTGAAATTTTTAATTCATGAATAATATATTTACAATGTACATGCTTGTAGAAAAGTAGATCAAGTGTGCATTTTATTTTATAGATTTATAGATTTCCATACATAGCAAAAATATTTTCTGTTTTAATTCGTTCAGAATGCTTATTGTAGAGTTTATTTATATAATTTATCTCTATTCTTAAAATTATGTTTTCCCCTATTTTATAATAATCAAAAATATATATAATTTTTAAAATAAAATTTCATATAAACTGAAATTGTTTCGTAACTTGTTGGTAGATTTTATTCAAGCAAACAAAAGTACAATATCCTTTTAAAATAGTAAAATAGTGTAATATTGTACTATAATCAATAATAATACTATTTATTTAAAACAGTGAATATAAAAAAAAATCTCCAAAAGTTTACAATAAACTTAACTGTTTATACTTGTTACAAATAAAATATTAAAAATTTATTTATCAGCATATTTAATATGTACTCAATCCTTCCATGAAATACACTGTATCAAGTCTTTATAAATAAATTATTAATCAGGATTTTGCATACAAACAACTAGTTGTTTTTCCATATCTTCATCGAATATCTTTTGCAAACTAAATGCTCATACTCATACTATTGTCTAGTTGAAGTGCTCTCATGCACTCTACAGTTTTTGGAAACGAAAATGTCGAAATTCCTTGTCATTAATTAAGTCTTACTGTTGCTGAGAACTTCATCTGTTGCTATTTTTATTTCAGCTTTGAATCATCTATTTTTATATATTGAACTTTCTTCCGTTTTTCTGTAAATTAATAAGAAAAAAGACTGAAGCGTTTTCCTTAATTAAAAACTATTGTCGGTACTGGAAAACTGCAATGATGTAACATTTTGGAGATTGTCCTTTCAAAACAGTTTAATACTGTAAAATAGTCGAAACAAAGAAGGTAGGAAATATTTGAAAATACAGTTTAATCAATGAGTCTGATTCAGACTAAGGTTACTATAGATACATCTATTGTACTCGTAAACAACTATGGCCTATTTATATCGTTTTTTGAAAAGGCAGTGGCGTACTGTCGTGGGGGCGGCAGGGGTGGCCTGCCCAGGGCGGAACTTTTTAGGGGGCAGCAAAATTACCTTTTAGTAAGCGGCAAAATTTCACAATAAATAATAGTAATATCTTGTATAAATTTGAAACATCCTAATCTATACTTGCATTGCGCCTACAATAGTGCTATCGTCCAAACAGTCCAGGAATCGGCTCTCTGGGTGAACTAGTAACTTTTTCATACGAGAAATTACTGCGAAACCCGTTAACCTTTTTATTCCTTTTTTGTTGCATGTACGATTCATTTGCGTTCATATACACCACTAATATTGAATAAAAGTATTTTAAACAAATTGCTGCACTACCACTGAATTTTTCATTGCTTCTTTTGTGACGAAACTAAATTTTGGTCTTTTAAATTGAAATACCTAAATAAGGGAGAAAACGAAATTTTCCTTTGCCCCGGGCGGCTGATACCCACAGTACGCCACTGTGAATTAGAAAGTTGGTGATTTACTTTACAGTAAGTAGTTATATAACCGTGTATACGTCATGAATTTTTAGTTTATTTTCGCACTTGAAAACGTTGAATATAAAATCGTACTTTTCTCCGTTTTAAAATAGTAATTTAAAAAATGTATGGTTGGACAAATTTCTTTGTAAAGAAACAAGCACTTTAAAAATACGCAGTGTTTCCATAACGACAACGGTTGTAAACAACGGATGGAATGTGAAACACTTACATATCAAACAGGAAAATTATTTGCAGTAAACACTGTCGCTAATAAAATTTATTCTTTTGTTTTCTGACTTTTTGAGAGTTTCAAGGCACTTCGTTGAATGAAAGTAAGTACTGTAAATTATAGTGAATCTGATATAAGTTGTTAATATATTGATTTGATATGAAAAGGAAAATGCAAGATATTCCATTTAAAAACTAGGTATACTCTATTGAATATATGAGTTTATGTACTTGAAAATAGAAATTTCGTGAAACGTATTTTCAAAATATCTCTTATGTATGTAAACTCTAAGAGACATTTAAAATTTCATTTTCGCGTGTTGAAAGATTTAGGATAAAAATTCAAATTTAGAAATTTTCAGAAAGTTCATTTTGTTGAATTATAGGTTTTAAAAAATGCAAAGAAATAGTATAAGTTATGAATTTTACACAATAAAGCACAGTACAAGCCATAAAAAATATTCTGGGAAAGAAATTAGAGCACAGAATAATAAATAAATAAATTAAAATATAAAGTTAACCCATGTTTAATTTTTTATTGAGTAATTGTTTTTCAAAACAAGCTATTAATTGTTTTTGAGTGTTGTTTCAATTCTGGAATCTTTATTTTTTCTAGTTTCAGCTTTTAGTATATTTTATTTTGCTGTATATTATATATTTGATATAAATTATTTATAAAATATTATAAATAACAATATTTTAAATATAAAATACTAAAAATTCTTATATCTAAAAGTTCATATAATATCAAAATTCTTATATTTAGTGTGCAATGTTTTACAAAATATATTTCATCTTCAATTTTTACAAATTTTACAAGAATTATTTTTACAAAATCCGGTGCTAGAAAAGTATTTAATTAATCAATTTAATTATTATAGATAAAAGAACATATAAAATTTACATATTCGTATGCAGGGAAGAGCCTTAAAACAATAGTTAACTGTACTTATGTTAATTTTGTGTACCTGTGCTTGTGAAAAATGTCTTTATGATACATACAAAAAGACGTATTTATTTGTATTTTAATGTTCGCTATTTTAAAACATATATTATATTTTTAGTAACAATAAATTTTATTATTTATAATGTATATATAATTTTTTAATAAGCATATAATATATTGTGATATTTGGAAAAAAATTCACGATAAATTATATCGTTATTAAGGAATTTTTCAAAATTCGTTAATTTTTTTCTGTCATGTCTTTCGTAATTATTTATTTTTATTGCAATTATTATTCAAAAAATTTTTATCGTAAGAAATAAATGCTCCTTTATCTGTTTGTATTAAGTGATACAACTGATTTTTGTGTTATTAACGAAATTTAAGAAATTATCGTATTATATGGAAAATTTTATTAGTCTAATGGTTTACTCGCATATATCTGCATAACATGTTAATCTTTAAACAGTGGAGTGGAAATTTTTCAAAAATATTTTCACACGTTTTTCTCGTTTTCGTTCCGAAAAAGAACTAAACAGTGATTTCTAGTGAAAAAATTTTTTTTNAACTAAATGCTCATACTCATACTATTGTCTAGTTGAAGTGCTCTCATGCACTCTACAGTTTTTGGAAACGAAAATGTCGAAATTCCTTGTCATTAATTAAGTCTTACTGTTGCTGAGAACTTCATCTGTTGCTATTTTTATTTCAGCTTTGAATCATCTATTTTTATATATTGAACTTTCTTCCGTTTTTCTGTAAATTAATAAGAAAAAAGACTGAAGCGTTTTCCTTAATTAAAAACTATTGTCGGTACTGGAAAACTGCAATGATGTAACATTTTGGAGATTGTCCTTTCAAAACAGTTTAATACTGTAAAATAGTCAAAACAAAGAAGGTAGGAAATATTTGAAAATACAGTTTAATCAATGAGTCTGATTCAGACTAAGGTTACTATAGATACATCTATTGTACTCGTAAACAACTATGGCCTATTTATATCGTTTTTTGAATAGGCAGTGGCGTACTGTCGTGGGGGCGGCAGGGGTGGCTTGCCCAGGGCGGAACTTTTTAGGGGGCAGCAAAATTACCTTTTAGTAAGCGGCAAAATTTCACAATAAATAATAGTAATATCTTGTATAAATTTGAAACATCCTAATCTATACTTGCATTGCGCCTACAATAGTGCTATCGTCCAAACAGTCCAGGAATCGGCTCTCTGGGTGAACTAGTAACTTTTTCATACGAGAAATTACTGCGAAACCCGTTAACCTTTTTATTCCTTTTTTGTTGCATGTACGATTCATTTGCGTTCATATACACCACTATTATTGAATAAAAGTATTTTAAACAAATCGCTGCACTACCACTGAATTTTTCATTGCTTGTTTTGTGACGAAACTAAATTTTGGTCTTTTAAATTGAAATACCTAAATAAGGGAGAAAACGAAATTTTCCTTTGCCCCGGGCGGCTGATACTCACAGTACGCCACTGTGAATTAGAAAGTTGGTGATTTACTTTACAGTAAGTAGTTATATAACCGTGTATACGTCATGAATTTTTAGTTTATTTTCGCACTTGAAAACGTTGAATATAAAATCGTACTTTTCTCCGTTTTAAAATAGTAATTTAAAAAATGTATGGTTGGACAAATTTCTTTGTAAAGAAACAAGCACTTTAAAAATACGCAGTGTTTCCATAACGACAACGGTTGTAAACAACGGATGGAATGTGAAACACTTACATATCAAACAGGAAAATTATTTGCAGTAAACACTGTCGCTAATAAAATTTATTCTTTTGTTTTCTGACTTTTTGAGAGTTTCAAGGCACTTCGTTGAATGAAAGTAAGTACTGTAAATTATAGTGAATCTGATATAAGTTGTTAATATATTGATTTGATATGAAAAGGAAAATGCAAGATATTCCATTTAAAAACTAGGTATACTCTATTGAATATATGAGTTTATGTACTTGAAAATATAAATTTCGTGAAACGTATTTTCAAAATATCTCTTATGTATGTAAACTCTAAGAGACATTTAAAATTTCATTTTCGCGTGTTGAAAGATTTAGGATAAAAATTCAAATTTAGAAATTTTCAGAAAGTTCATTTTGTTGAATTATAGGTTTTAAAAAATGCAAAGAAATAGTATAAGTTATGAATTTTACACAATAAAGCACAGTACAAGCCATAAAAAATATTCTGGGAAAGAAATTAGAGCACAGAATAATAAATAAATAAATTAAAATATAAAGTTAACCCATGTTTAATTTTTTATTGAGTAATTGTTTTTCAAAACAAGCTATTAATTGTTTTTGAGTGTTGTTTCAATTCTGGAATCTTTATTTTTTCTAGTTTCAGCTTTTAGTATATTTTATTTTGCTGTATATTATATATTTGATATAAATTATTTATAAAATATTATAAATAACAATATTTTAAATATAAAATACTAAAAATTCTTATATCTAAAAGTTCATATAATATCAAAATTCTTATATTTAGTGTGCAATGTTTTACAAAATATATTTCATCTTCAATTTTTACAAATTTTACAAGAATTATTTTTACAAAATCCGGTGCTAGAAAAGTATTTAATTAATCAATTTAATTATTATAGATAAAAGAACATATAAAATTTACATATTCGTATGCAGGGAAGAGCCTTAAAACAATAGTTAACTGTACTTATGTTAATTTTGTGTACCTGTGCTTGTGAAAAATGTCTTTATGATACATACAAAAAGACGTATTTATTTGTATTTTAATGTTCGCTATTTTAAAACATATATTATATTTTTAGTAACAATAAATTTTATTATTTATAATGTATATATAATTTTTTAATAAGCATATAATATATTGTGATATTTGGAAAAAAATTCACGATAAATTATATCGTTATTAAGGAATTTTTCAAAATTCGTTAATTTTTTTCTGTCATGTCTTTCGTAATTATTTATTTTTATTGCAATTATTATTCAAAAAATTTTTATCGTAAGAAATAAATGCTCCTTTATCTGTTCGTATTAAGTGATACAACTGATTTTTGTGTTATTAACGAAATTTAAGAAATTATCGTATTATATGGAAAATTTTATTAGTCTAATGGTTTACTCGCATATATCTGCATAACATGTTAATCTTTAAACAGTGGAGTGGAAATTTTTCAAAAATATTTTCACACGTTTTTCTCGTTTTCGTTCCGAAAAAGAACTAAACAGTGATTTCTAGTGAAAAAATTTTTTTTCTTGATTCTCACATAATTCTTTTTTATGTAAATTATTTTTCGAGGTAATTTTTGTTTAAATTATTTTTTTAACTTATATTAATTTTTTACGATTTTCTATCTGTTACAATTTTTTGAAAAATTTGAATTTGTCTTTAATTTTATACAATATACAAAAGTTTCAGTCATTTAAGACACAACAATATTTTTTAACTTGCATATCAAATTTACAAAAATATAATTGACAGTTAACGAATATCATCCACAACGATAGATGACGTAACAATTGTTATGTCAATATATTTCAGTATACAAAATTTTAGTAATAAAATTTCATGATAAATTTTATTTAATATTAAACTTTGTTGTTCAAATTTACAAATTGTATACTCGGGCAACGTTTTCACGAGAAGTTGCCCAATCCCGAGATAACTCGGGCAAATTTAAATAATCGTACGTAACTCCTCGTTGGTCGATATAATTCAAATAAAGCTAATTTACATTCTATTGGGGGTTGTTGATGATCTCAGCAAGTTTCGTAATTTTACACGTAATAGAAGTTTATTTTTTGACCATTTTTTGGTCCCTATCTATAGAGATAGTATATCGAATGGAAAAATTCGTCATGTATTTGAGTGTTTACGGTAACTGATGCACATCTGTCTACAAACCGGTCTTCCCCTGCGATTTGTATGAGAATATCCCGCGAATGCCTATAAACAGCTGTTCTCAAGGACATTACGCTAACTACACCGAACAGCGGCGCGTGTCACGTGATCCGTCGCGATTTTTTTTTATTTTAAAGACAATTCGTTTTTAAATAATATGCAGTAAAGGAAATTAAGTTATATGTTAAAATTTTTTAGAAATCTAATTCATAAATTGGTGTATTAAATGTTTTTTTAATTTTTTTTGGGAGTTTTTCCTGTAAAACACAAAAAAACAATGTTAGGTTAATGAGGTTTAGATTAGCATATAATATAGGTAATAACAAGAAAATAAAAAAAAATTATCAGAAAATAACGTAATACAATCGAGTATTTGCAGTAACTAGTTCAGACGTGTGTAGAAAACCTACTTCCCCTCAGGCTGTTGTTGGGAACAACCCGCGAAAGTTTACAATCAGCTGTTTTCAAGGTCGTCCAGCTGTGTATCTGTACTGAAGCTTGTATGGAGTGTCTCTTTGCCAGTATTGTGTTACATAAAAAATAATAAGTTTCTAAATAATACATTATAAAATAAATGAAGATTTATACTATAATTTTCTATAAATTTATTTTATAAAATGGTGTATTATAAATTATTTTGATTTTTTGTGGGAGCTTATTGTAAAGCTTTTTATGTCAAATAATGTCTCAACAAATACAGAAATAAACCAATTACAGTTCTAAAAAGATTACTATTGATTTTATCAGCCAATAATCTTTCTTCTTACTGCTAATTACTTTACAATGGTAAGGGACTGACTTTTCCGAAATATTTATGACCTGGAATGGTGAGAAAACATTTATTGGTTCAAACAAATACAAGAAAGCAAATCGAAGCTTAGATAGCTACGAACTTCATTTCATTTTTTACATTACATTCATTATATATTTTGTGGTTAAATTAACTTTTTTAATTATTTTATCGCTAACCGACGAATGGCAGCTTCTCGGCAAAACTAATAATAGTACAGAGAAGCCGAATCGCAGGGGGGCCCTGTAAAGTTGGCTATCCAAAGGAGAAGATGCCATTTAGGAACCAATTTTAACAAATTGAAAAAATTTGAATGAAACTTTTTTCCAGATAAAATAGATGCTTTCTTTTAAGTAATAATAAACAATTTTTTCATTTAAAGCCATTCTTTTTAATAGTTCGTACGTTGAGAGGTTAAATAAAATTTTAAAAACAACAAAACAATAGAAAAAGTGTGAAAATATTTTTTATTTTTTTTTCACATTTATTACATATGTTATCTTAATTGACTGGTATTTAATTTTGAAACAATATTTATCATTGGAATGCATCAGAAAATAAACCATAACTTTTGTAAAAAACACTTTCCTGAGAGGGTGTACTGCCCTCTGAAAACGTCCAGTCTAGCTCACCAATCTAATGTGTGACCTACTTTTTCTAACAGTGAAATGAAGTAAGATACAGTACAACGATACACATAAACACTGACCATAATAATGAAAACAAATTTTTAAAGTTGTTCTAAAGTCCTCCAATTGGTCTTTGACATCGTTCTACATAATAACACTAAATCAGTTGACATGTCTAAATAACATGCTTATAAATACTGAAAAGCATATATGTTTCGGAATTAGGACTAGATAATTACAGTCGACCCCCCTATAACACGGTAGATACGTTCCGTTTTATATGATGATGTTTTAGGAGACCTTGCCAATCACAGCCCGACACGTGTGCAGCTTACGGACTATGGCTGTTTGAAAGGTTTTCTTTCATAAAATTAATCGATTCCAGACTAATTCAACTCAACATTACAAAAGACGTATAAGTTTTTGAAAATAATTAGTACAAACTATGCGATAAACAAAAAGTTGTAGGATTACTTACCGAGTGTGCACCATTTGGCGTCACCATTGCTTAAGCTTGTTTTTATCGCGGAGCAGTGTACCAAACGGCGGCCGCGATTTCTGATAACTTATTTTTCTGCAAAAACTTCGTTGAACTTTGGAAACATCATTAATATAAATAATTTTTATGGCCGTTGAATAAGAAATGTTTCTTTCACAAAAAATGTATAAAATTACAGTACTGTATTAGACTTATGGTACTTAATATACATACTGTAAAGACGATAGTAAACTCAACTTATTCGCCTAAACTCTGTGTAGCGTAGCGCTGGACAGCGGAAAGTATAAATATAATTATAATAAAGTTACAATAAATTAAGTTAATATATAATTATATATACAGTACCTAATTTATATATAATTAATATATAATTATATGTACAGTACCT
>NW_019385626.1:154561-156474 GCF_000671375.1 Centruroides sculpturatus | reverse complement strand
AATTTTGTATGTCATGCTGAATCAAACGAATTTGATACTAGATTAACTTTTAAAGTATAATTTTTTTTGTTTTTATATTTTTCAATATATTTATTTTGTTTGTAAAAAAGAAAGAAATAATTTTTAACGATACAATAGCCACGACTATTGTTTTGAAAAGTTTACATTAGGCGTAACATCGACGAAAATTTAACGCGAAGCGACAGGCAAGAGAGAAAAATTTCAACATCAGATACGTTAAATTACTTTTTCGTACATAATCGGTTATCCGAAATATCAGTTATTCGAACAACCCCAGTCCCCAATTAATTGGGATAAACGACGCTGTACTGTACTAGCAGATAAGCTTGTCATTGCTCGGGCAAAAAGTAACGATAGCGAATATTAAGATTATTAGATTACAATGAAATTTAAACCATTTTCAGATAATGCAAGAATTAGGTCCTTTTGTTACCAGACTAGTTTTCCCGCAATAATCTCTTGTTCTCCATTGTTAACACTTCCATTGTTTCTTAACACTTTTATTGTTGAAGCCTGAATTCTTTCCCACCCAGGGGGAATTTTGAAGAATTTCTTCTTAGTGTACGTTTTCGTGATGTACTGTAACTGTGTACCAATTTTCAACATTAAACTCCTAACTGTTTGGCGCTTTGTGTAAGTTCGCCGACTTCCATGGAGAATCGTTAATCCTGCATCAGGATGATCTAGGGTCGTTCGCGTGTGGATGTGGTGGAGGTGACAAAATGACAAGAATCTCACAAAAACCCGTTTATTTTAGTAAACTTACACTAAGGAAAACTTAAAAGTAAACTTACACTAAGGAACAAAAATGTTCTTTACACAATTAAAGGTTCTAAGTGTCGAAGATGTTTCTACTGTGGCTCGAAGAAAGGCCCCGGGGCAAAGGCAGGTGAGAAGATTTGTCAGTCGGTGTCGGCAGTCTGAGTTTGCAGTCACAGGTTACAAGTTGGGCGTAACCGCTGAAAAACTGTCTTTTCTTGGTTTAACTAACCGTATGCAGGTGCATAGTTTTTTGGAAAGTCTATCTGTCCTTCAAGATCCAGGATTATATCAATCTCCGTTCTTGGTTTTGTTTTCTTCTGATTGGCTCCACGTCCCTTTTTTCTTGCTCCCTGATTGGTCTCTCTTCTGTCTCCAAGCGAAAGACGATTCCTGTTCAAGTCACGAGAAAGATTCTGAAGAATCTACTTGACACCATCTGTTATTCTGGATGCAAATTGTTAATGGAACTTTGAAACTTGGGCTCATATTTTCCACCATTGTTGTCTAGTCTGTGATGTTTGCGAAATTTAAAGACACGACGCGATGTCTCTTTTCGTCATTAACCTTTCCTCTTTTCAAAATTTCTATGTTCTAATTATTTGCATATGCGCGACTTGTCAAAGGTCCATCTATACTGGAGGTCGTTCGTTTACAATTATTAATCATTTATAATTATTGCGTTCTGTTTACATCAATAGCGTTTTTCTCTCCTGTCTCCGTTTCATATGACTAGAACAACTAATTCGATCTTTGATTAGTTTTTAACAATGGGCGATTTTTTTCTAGTTACGTTTAAATATATATATATATACTAGCTGCAAGGACCCGCTTCACTGGGTTTTTAAAAAGTAACGATAGTGAAGATTAAGATAATTACGTTATAGCCAATCTTACCCGTTTTCACAGAATGCAAGAATTAGGTCCCCTGTTTCCAGACAAATGAGAGACCTGGTCTTGATTCTATTTCTGAACGTCTCCTGTTCACGTCCAGTCAAACGAACTATTTTCAACGTTTCTGGAACGTTTACAATCGTTCTATAATCGAACCAATATTCGAATTTTATGTTCGAATTTAAATTCGAATATTGTTCGAATTAAATTCGAACAAATTCGAACAAAACATTCGAAAT
>NW_019385626.1:118455-153830 GCF_000671375.1 Centruroides sculpturatus | reverse complement strand
ATATATATATATATATATATATATATATATATATGAGAGACTCTGGGATAATTTGTTAAACTTTAAGAGGTTTATAAATTTTATCTCAGAAACTCTTATCATTTTGAGGGAAAGACGTCGAGCAGGGGCTAAAATCGTGCCTAATTGCCGTGTTTCTCGACCGATTTCAAGATAATTACCATCCAAGAAACTCTCATAGGAGTCAAATAGACACCTAATTTCGATGCCCCTTCGGTTATACTTTTCCGCGCGATTTGAACGAGAGTTTCTGGGATAAATCGCTCAGTTATAAGAAAACATTGGCGAGACTAAGGATTTTGTGAATGGCAAGACTAAGGATATTGCAGTACAGATGCAATGCTTCAAAAAACAATTCTTATATTCCTTAATTTTAATAATTACAAACATTTTTTTTTAACAGTTCTATATATTTTAGATTTTTTTCTTTATATAAGAGAACTGTTATTTTATATAAGTGAACTAATATTTATTTTCAATACAAGCAATTAACATTTTTTAATTCGAGTGGCGCCATCTGCGAACAAAAATATTAAATAACATTTAAAAAAAAATATTTTAATATATTTTTTTTGTTTGAAATTAGATGTTAAAAGAAATAACAAATAACCTGTACCGTCACTAATCAGATCATGCTATTTGCTATTTCGTTATTTATAAATTTTTTTACGGCATTTATTGTGTTTATGTCGCGATAGTGATTAAAATAAACGACAAGAACTCTCTCTTTCTCTTTTATTGGAATAGTTATTTTCTATTCCAATAAAAGAGAAAGAGAGGGTTACAACGATATATTAATTTTTACCGTTTATTGATTATATTTGAAAATAATAAAGATTATCTTAAAACTATTTTTAAAAAAAGTTTATAGCTTTTCACACATTTTCGATAAAACATAAACCAAAGTAAAATGATAATTATTTGATACAAATTTGTTTGATAAATGCTTCTGATTAGCAATGACGATACAAAAATTAAGTTTATGCTTGTAATCTTCCATAAATTTTTCGGATAATTCTTGATGTTTTGAAATAAGGTTCGAATGTACATTGTTTTCAAGTTTTCTAATAATTTCTTCGTGCAATTGTTGATATTTACGAATAAGCTTCATATTGAAAAAATGTTTGAAAGTTAATATGAAATTTAAACTTAGTCTTTGATATTGAGACACGAGATCCTAGTTTATACGATCATTATAATCGAGACAGGTTGATGATAATAATAATAATAAGTGCAGAGCCCAAACGTTTAAGAGTTGAAAGTTTAAATTTGGTACACAGTTATGGTACGTCACGAAAATGCACACTAAGAAGGGATTTTTCAAAATTCCATCCCATGGGAAAGAGAAACAGGATTAAGGCTTAACACATCCATCAACAATTGAAGTGTTAAGTAACAATGTAAGTGTTAACAATGGAAGTGTTACGTAACAATGGAATCGTTAAGAGAAAGCGAAGTGCAAGATGCAGAAGCAATTTTTTTCGTTTTTGCGGGAAATCGAACATATTTTTAGACACATCTAAAAATTCTCTAATTAGTCCAGAAACAGTAGGACCCAATTCTTGCATTTTGTGAAAACAGGTAAAGTTGACTATAACGTAATAAGGTTAATCTTCACTATCGTTACTTTTGCCCGAGCAACGCCAAGCCTACCTGCTAGTACTTTATAATATTATAATTGTTAAAATTGATACAATTATCTAAAACAACTGTGTTTCCGCTAGATTAAGTAAAGTGTAACTAGTATAATAACTATGTTACCGAACAGGAAAATACTAACAAATTTCTACGTTAATTTCATTTATAATTATTCACAGTCACGTTATACTGTGAAAACCATACTAAAGATATAAAGTATGTTACATACCAATAAACACGTATAAAGTTTAATTACTTTTTATTTATTAATTTAATATATTTTTATTACTAAATGTAACAGAACTACGATTTATGAATGGTTTTCAACATAACTGCTTACCTTCCTACACAAGTTGCACATACAATCTCCCACAACTTGAGGTATGGTTATACGAAAACTTTTCTAATTTTTTTTTCTGTAAATTTTAACATCAAAACATATTACATTTTTCTGTTCTTTAATGTTGGAATGCCGTGATTTAAACCGTATTTATACCAATTTATGTAAGTTTCCACTTTGCAGACTGTTCTATATTTAACAGAAAGACACTACGAAGAACGTTGAACGTTAAGAAACCGACGACCCTCAAGTTTTTTCTATTTTTCGATTTACGAAACATTCAATCGTCAAAAAACGCGAAAGATTTCGAGGTTTTTCCCGTATGTTTTAATGTTTGTGTGTGTATTAATAGCACTATTTAGTTCATTATGTTTCAAGCTTAATAGCTCTTGTGAATTTTGTCGAAAATTTCTGAGATTTCACAGGGGGATTTACGTATTAGGATTATTGTTGCTTTTAAATTTTTTTTTGACTAAAGGTCAAAAGAGTAGGGAGATAAAAGATCTTGTGTCCTGTCTCCAGTAGCGTGGGATTTAAACAGATTTTATTCGTTATTCGAATTTTCCATATTTTTCTAAAATTTTTCACTAATTTCAAAAATAAGTTTATCATCATTTTGAAATAAAAAAAATGTAAACAGATTTAATAATAAATATCACAAAATATAATGTACCAACTGTTACCAGAAAAATTAAGCAACTTGTTTCCAGATATTTTACAGTTGTTGAATTTTAGCATAATATTTTTTAAACAGCTTTGTATATTTGATAAACTTTCTATTTAATTGTACAGTGCCTAGATTATAAACATATTTTTATAGCACAACATTCGTTTGTAAAAGTCTTTTAATATTTTTTAATAAATCTATCTTTTTGAGCAAACAAAGGCAAAATTAAACCGAATATATTAATAGGTTATAAACACGATAACTCGCGTAAGAAAAAACAAAAAATACTACAGAATAGGCAATATGTTTACCAAGAAATTGTACTTGAATTACGGTTACCAGAGATACATGTACACATAAAATAATAGCCTGTTATTATCAATTCCCCTAGAAGAAAACTGGTTAGGTGAGTGTCATTTGTCTGTGTACTTGACTAGAATTTTGAGGTTCAGTTTGAAATTTAAAAACATGGGTCACATTCTTTCTTCTTAAAAACAAGTATATCTTTAAAATAATTTACTTTTTGTTTGGGAAATAACATCTATTTTATGTAAAAATAAAATAATTTGAAATTATATTTCATTTCTATAACAACAATACGTAAACAATTTGCGATATTTATAACATTTATATATCGAATAGAAAAATTCGTGGTCATTCAGAGTAAATTCTGTTGAAAATGAAAGTCACTTTGATCTTTGTCTTACTTTTTGGGATTTTCAAATACGTTCATTTGAATGAAAGTAAGAATTATAAATTCTGATTTATATAATAAAAATTACTTTCGTTTCAATGTTATTGTATTTAATATGATACCGATACCTTTTACGTGTTTTTATTTCACTTTGTAACTTGAAATTTGCAATTGAAGATTAACAAATACAGTAGAGCATCGTTTATCCGAAAGTCGGTTATCCGACAGGATTACAGTTGGCAAATTTAAATTTTCGCTAGTGCTGTGGCGCTGCAATCTTTGGCTATATCTTGGGCTACTTCAATTTTTTATCTTTGTGTGTGTTTTAGCTGGCAGCACTGTCACTTTTGTGTGGTGTTTTTTTAGGACTGTGTGACATGCTGAATCGAACGTTTTTGATGCTAGATAACTTCTAAAGTATAATTGTTTTTTGTTTTTATATTTTTCAATATATTTCTTTTGTTTGTAAAAAACAAAGAAATAATTTCTAACGATACAATAGTGTTAATTAGGCTTAACATCGACGAAAATTAAACGCGAAGCCACACGCAACGAAAAAAATTTTAACACGGGATAGGTTAATGTATTTTTTCGTACATAATCGGTTATCCGATAAGTAAGTTATCCGAATAACCCCAGTCCCCTATTGATTCGGTATACGACGCTCTACTGTATTTTAATTTATTTATTATTTACCGTGATTTAGAATTAACGAAACTTTTAACCATAAGTTGAGCATGCTTTTTATTGCAAGTGTTAACGTTAAATCTTTTATTATTATGTTAAATTTCTATCCTGTCGATTTTTGTAAAAAACTTTACTTTTTTCTATTCATTATATTGTAGAATTTAAATTTCATCTACGGTGTCACAGTAGGGTCTTTATTCGATTGTTTTCAAAACAAGACACGTTTTTTTAAAACAAATTTAGAGAATTTATTACAGCTGCAAGATAAAGTACTCATTGAGAAGAATATATCGGCTATGATGTGATATAAAATATAGAAACGAAAATATATTTTCACATTTGAAGTGTATTTTTCACAATTTTAAATTTTGTAAAGCATTGTTTTTTTTTCATTTCTTTGTCATTGCTACTATACCTTCAATAAACATGAGGCCATGCATATTTGTTCGTGGTATTGAATATTCAATTTTGAGAAGTGTACCAATTTGTTACTTGTTGTTATATGGATTTTTTAGTACAATTTTATATTTTTACAATGTATATTATATTTGCAGGTAAACTAAATGATTCCCATGAATGGAAATTAGCTGCGGTAAAGGTAAAATATACTGGCAATTTTATAATTTACATATATATATATATATAAACAATTGCTCTGTTATTTTAAGAATCTTCATTTCGTGACTATGGATAAATCTGAGAATAAAATGACAGGAGGAATTCGTTTTCGAGTATTTCAAACTCTTCAAGATAAACTAAAATTTCGGTATTTCCAGAATTATCTCGTGATCTGTTTTTAATATTTATTTTTATAAAATGTTCAATAACAACATAAATTACAAAATCAATTTTCGAAAAAATAAATAGTTAGACTTGTCTATTAACATGTATGAACACTATTAGTTTCTGTAAGATATTGCAAAATTTGAACATACTCGTATCATTGAACTTTTAAGCTTAATCAAAATACTTAAAAAAATTATTTTCTTATATTAACACTTACTTATAAACATGTTTATTTGAAACTAAATAATTTTTGTTGTTAATGTTAGCTGTAAAATATAACACACAATATTAATATTAAGCTAATTTATCTCTTTTTATCAATATTCAGATGAAGTAATGGTACTAAAGCAAAGTAAAAAAAAAAACTTGTAAGGGAAGATGGTGCAAAATGAGGTCATGGGTAAGGCAGAGACGTGTGGTTAATGTGTTTATATTTAGCTGTTATTTGGGAAACTAAGTGTCAACCTCAAAAGTGATCACGAGACAAGAGAACGTCCAAGTCGCTATCTTTGTTTTTAAACAAAACGTTTTCCATATTTCAGCAATACATCATTTAATTTTACGCTTGCTACAAAGTTTCTACAAAGTAAGTATCATTGTGAACTTTTACATTACCTTTTCTATGAAGTTATTATTGCATTCGAAGTAACTTAAAAGTCTGTAATTGTTTATTTTGAAATAAAGTTTATTTGTGTTTGTACTCAGTCTGATAAGAGTACTTTGGGGGCGCGATGGGGAACCCATCTATTCTCAGGTTGACCATGAACATGGCCTATGAATGCAGTAGTATTTTTGGAAGCATACTTTATTGCTGAAGAGATGACAAACAGGCTTCTTCAACAAGGGTATGCCTAACAAGAAACAAAAAATAAATGACACAGAATGTTTTTATTCTGGAGGGTTAACAGTTGTGTTAAATGGGCACACTGTTCTTGTTTTAATATTGAAAAAAACGAGAGTTTAACCATTTTAATTTGCCCTTCGCTATATAAAAATAATATCCCCATCTTATTTCATGGGTGGGGCAAGATAGTGCATTTACATCTAATTTAAAAAAATCAAATTTTCTTCTTTTTAAAAACGCTTTTCAAAAATAAAATTTCATATTATATATTACCACATGTTGTAGTTTCTGAGGATAGAAAAATTATTGTTTTCATCAAAGTGGTTGCTATCTTATGACTTCTCAAACCTTAACGTTCTCATTTCGTTCCATCTGCCCCTATATATTAGAAAATGTAGTCGATAACAATTTTTTAACTCATTTTTAACAAGAATATAATTATTTGCATATAATTAGTTATTCCATAGCTAAGCCAGTAGATGACTATTTTGGAAGTTTAAGCAAAAACGGAACATGGACAGAAATGATTGGAAGAATTACAAGACAGGTAAGTGATTTAATTATTTAACAGATGCATTGACATATTACACTATAGTTTTTTTCATGTTAACTTTCTTCTTATTGTAAAAAAATTGTGTGTTAGTTATCACATTCTGGAATCTAATGCAAAAGTCTTAGTTAGATATTTGCCGTCTGAAGATATTTTTAACTTATTTTAACATGTTGAAGAAAAGCTCCTTTGAATTTTCAACGTTTTAATGCAATATAATCCTTTTCCAGTTACATTCTGTACGAAATTTGTATTTAACAGCACATCCAATATATGGCTGCGTTAAAACAATCACTATAAAAAGGAAGATCAAGCAAAACAGACCTTTAAAAATTTACGATACAATTTGAACAACAGAGGTATCTGGAGTTTTTTATTCACATAACGTGCGAAAATATCGCCATTTTTCTTCTTCGTCAAATTCAATTTGTTGCACTTTCTGTTGTACTTTTTACCTTTTCTGTCTTGGTGCACTCGCATAGTCCGTCGCTTTCGCGCAAAACTGCAACATAATGGCGATGATGAAACATGCTAGCAATCTGTCGAATGTAAAGATAGCACCCTAGAAGCTACAAAACTAACAAAAGCATAATGAAGGAAAACATAAATAACAGGAAGAGAATGTTAATATATACTTCCTAAAAGTGAAATCGTAACAGCAAAAGCAAATGTTCAAAGACACGTGCACATTACAGAACCAGCGGAGTAAAAGTACATATGCATACAGTTAAAAAACAAACAAAACATTCGCAACAAACAGCTGTTTATTCACTAAGGAATACGTCAAACAAGGGCTACTATACATGCTGCTAAAAGACAAACAATGCTACAAATGAAAGAATTAATGTTTCCCTGTGATATCTCTTGCCAGGCAGAATTCAATGTGTTGCATATATCATCTACAGCCGTGGTTCTCAATCTTTTTGAAGTTGAAAAACACTAAACTTTGATATTTTAGGCGACACAGTTACAATACATCAGTTTTAAAGCAGGAGTGGTAAAAATTTTTGAAATCAACAACATTTCCTGTTTAGTAAATTAAGTCATTCACGTTTGCTGATTACATTCCCATAGAAAAATTATTTTGCATTGTATCGATTTTTTCTTTTGCAACAATTTTTAATTCATTGTATATTTGATTTTTTGCGTAACACTAGAAGTTGCTTAACTAGAGCACCTGTGTCGCGCAGACCGCATATTTAGAACAACTGATCTAGAATATATGTCAGTGAAATATTCGATAGAAGAAAATTCTGGCGAAGGTGTCGGCCACGTAACGATATGACTTCTATTCAGACTGGTGAGAGTTTGCCATGAAATGTGCAATCGGGCATTATGTTGCTGGAAAACCGAATCAGGAGCGGCATGCACCAGTGGCTAAACCACCGTACTCACAATTTTTGTGAAGTACTAGTTTAGATTTAGAGTATCATAATTGCTCAGCAGAGTTGCCCGCTGTTAGAATATTATGGGTAAGCAAACAGTAATGGTTGGGGTTATTGCGACACTCAACTAAAATGTATGACACCTAGTCACATTTGTCTAAGGCCATCATTTATTCTCAAACAAAAGAAAGATATATCTGTAAACAATACCCAGTGTCAATTAGTGGTCGTATTGTGATATCAATGACTTTACGCTAGGTGTGCAGTTCTCTGTTGAACAGTTAATAAAACCCTATTGGACGTTTCCGTGCATAAAGCCTAATTTTATAGAATTGTTGCAAATGATTTGGAGTGAGATTCTTGATAAATGCTACTTTTTCTAGCTCAATACTGGGTATCATATGACCAGATGCGAAAGGAAACTGAATTGTTTGCATAATGTTGCAATTTTACTTTTCAGTAGAAAAATTTTAGTTTTTATTTTGTGTTATTAATTTTACAATTTACTATTATTATTTTTAGAATATTGTAATTAAATTTTATTAAAAGTCGCCTTTGCAATTTCGCATGAACAAATCTTGAAAAAGAAAAACAATAAAAAAAGTACTTCTTATAAGCTTGACTTTGCTTTACTCGATTTTTTCTTTGTTTTTTTTTTCTTTCTGAAATTTTTTGCATCTGCTAAACACTGCCTAATAATTAACAGCATACAATAGTTTCCGTTACTTTTTTGTACTTATTTCTATGTTTCTTTTCTATTAAACAGTGACCTCAAATATGATTCTACGAATTACAAATTGTGTTTTGTTAATTCTGGTGTCTTTAAAAATACTTCATATAATTAACAAAGTTGTTAAGAATTACATACAACGTTTATGTAAATTTTTAGTGTTTTATGTAAAATTTATGTAAATTTTTGAGAATTCTCATCTCAAAGAATAATAATAAACGTATGCAATTACTCGAATAATACTGAAATAACACTATAAAAAATCAACAACGAATTAGAAAATTTTCTCTGCAACATTTAACTATCAAAATTTAATAACACAAATCTGTTTAATGTGCAAACCTCTCTCTTTCAAACCTCTTTATATACGAAACAGAATTTGGGTTTACCATCTGTTTATACTTAACATTAAATTAATACTGTCTATTGCTTAAGGCCATTTTAAAGTACGCTGATATCGAGAGATTAGTTACAGTGGCGTAGCGTGGGTGTCTGCCGCCCGGACGAAAGAAAACTTCGCCTCCCACTTATTTAGGTATGTCAATTTAAAAGGCTGAAATTCAGTTTCGTCACAGAATAAATAATGAAAAATTCCGTGCTAGTGTTGCCACCTTTTTAAAATCGCTGACCTGGATGGCAGGTGAGGTTTGTTCGAACAGAAGTTTCTGACGCGTGCGTATGTCATTTTGCATTGCGAATAATAATGTGCAGTACAGGCCCGGTTCTAAATCAGCTACAATTAGCAACTACGGTGACTTGGGCAGGAGTAAAGTAAGTAATCTGGTTATCTAGATCAGTGGTTTCCAACCTTTTTTCATTAGCGTACCCCGTGACATGTCATATCTCTAGATTGTACCCCTCATTTAAGAAATTTAGTGAGTAACCGTATTGTTAATTTTACATATTGTAACTTTAAATTAAAGAAAAAAAACCTAAAAGAAAAAATGTATAATAAAGTTGTGATTGTTGCAAGGAATTGTTGCAATTTTTTATCTAATAATTTTTTAATACTATTAGTTTGTGATACATAATATGTTATTTTTTCTGCCATAATAACTAACTTTTTTCTGTACCCCTAAACAACCTATCGCGTACCCCTAGGGGTACGCGTACCACAGGTTGGGAATCGCTGGGATTGGACGTGTAGCGCACGGATGGTGAGTCGACTCGCGGACTGTCCGGACAGTAACACTATTCTGTGTTCATTTCAATCAGTCCGAATCGTAGGTAAACGAAAATATGACACGAAATGGTTTAAATTCTTACAACATATTATTATCATTATTAATTGTGAAATTTTGCCGCCCCCTAAAAAGTTCCGCTGGGGCTGGCCGCCCCTACCGCCCACCCACCATTCTACGCTACTAATTACTTAACAGCGTTAATAACGAAGTATCAAAAATTTTTTCTAAAGAAAACCTGTATTCAATGTATACTATTTTCTACATAATAATAAACAAGTGTAATCTAACGTGTTCAATTCTGAACTTATAAATTACTACCATTCGAAATGTTATGTAGACAAAACTGTGCATATGCAAATCTGTAAATGTCTGTAAAGTTCATTATGTAGACGATGAAAAAGGCTTTAAAACTCATTAATAAAGTATTATATTATGGAATTGTGTTTTACTTTTCATTTGTTGTATAAAACAGAAGACAATTATTGCGATCGGTAAAACTCGTTTTTTCAAAATTTTTACATTATTGAACTCACAAGAATTTGAAACGTTGAAAAATGCAGAAAACAAACAAAAAATTGAATTCTTTTTACCTTCATGTGTGAATGTTAATAAGAGTATGTTTGTAGGTTAGGTTTAAGTTTAAGTGAAAAAATTTATTTTTCTCAAAAAATCTATATTTATTTCTATATATAAACTTACTATTTAATATTACTGTAATATAATAATTCTTAAATTTTCAATTTTCAGGAAGTGGACATGGCAATCGTTCCAATCTTTATTAATTTCGAATTGTATTCAATCACGGAGTTTTCTGCAGTGGTAGGATACCAGTCGCTGGTGTTCATTGTGAAGAAACCTGAAAATATTCTTAATTGGAGTTCCATTGTCGCTCCATTTTCATTTATGGCAAGTAATTGTTATTTCATTTATAAACATTTTATAATAACAGTATTTCAATTTTTTAGATTTGGATCGCTATTTTTACAACCGTCATTGTGTTTGGACTAGCATTGCACAAAGTATTAGAACGAGACTTTGCATTACAAAATATAGAAGTATTTTGGCCAAGAAGTAAAATTTTCTGGAATTTGTTTCGAACTTTCGTATATCAAGGTATGGTCAGTTATTTTTGTGTAAATTCGTAACAGATTTTTCTTTACTATAGAATTCTGTATAAGCAGGAATAAATTTGGATTGCATGAAGAGGTTTCCATCGAGATTTATGATTGGAATATGGTGGCTATCCATTCTTATTTTAGGTTCTAGTTATAGCGGGACTTTAATGTCGTTTATGACATATCCTGTTACTGAAAAAATTCCAAACACTTTTGATGAGTTAGCAAATTTTATACTAACAGGGGAATATTCTTGTGGAATAGCCAGTAAAGCTCTTTTATGGCAAAATATGCAAGTAAGTGAAGAAATGATATAAAATTACTATATGTCTTATTATTAGTAGTTGTAGGCCTATATTATATATTATATAATGTCAAATTAAATTTTATAGAAGTCCAAGTTAAAATCTGCGAAGATCATATCAGACCACATAATACAAAACAACAACTTTATTGAATTAAACAAAGCAATCGAAAAAGTACAGAAAGAAAAATTCGCTTTATTATTCAGTGATTATGTGTTAAAAAAGAAACTTCAGAATGATTTAGACAACTTTGTATTCTCGAATGACAAACTTTTTACTTTAATGGAAGCATATACAATGAGGAAAAGTTTTCCGTTCAAACATCAAATTTACGAAATGTGAGTAAATAGAAGCTTTACATAGTGTTTTGTTAGACTACAATTTGAAGCAAATGGTATACTTGTAAATTCACACTGTCATCCGAGTATCTATCTCACTGTCTTCTTTTAATCTCAAGAACGGTGTTAGTAAGATAAATGTCAAAACCAGGTTCGTGTACCGTACAAGGAGGAGCAGATTAACTGATAAGAATATCCTGTTTTAAACCTAAAGCACGTTAGGTGTCATGAAAAGTGTTTGATGAATGACTGTCACGGCTCATTTCTGACAGAAAAAGTATGAAATATAGGGCTAAAACATTTCAAATATGTAACGGAGATCATAGATTTTAAATTAAATTATTTTTAAAATATGATTAAAAGTTTCAGCACGTTATTGTCGTCGTCATAATACCGTGCTAAAATTTTTTGTCATATATTCACAAAGTTAGGCTTAAATATTTATTAATATCTTCAATTTATATAATATAGCATACATGCTTTTTATCTCAGAGTAGTGGTTTTCTTTTGTAAAGTACATCATACTTTTTCTTTAACAACACCAGTCGTGCCAGTTGACTATCTAACAATTTTTTCAGAAGTAATGGTTTAAATTGAAATAACTTAACTTCCGTTATGTTTTAAAAGATTATGAACGGTTGATAGAGGCATCCTGCATCCGTTGTTTTTATATCTCGTCTCTTTTTTTCACCTGTCAAAGTGCGTTCTCGAGATTAAGGAAAGACAACAGACAGACATTTATACAAGCAATTACACTTGAAATTCATAAGTCTACAATTCTTCAAAATTGTAGTCCAATAATTGCTCGTTTGAGTATAAAAATTAAAATTTTATTTTTCAGAACGAGTAGAATATTCGAATCTGGAATAATCGAGAAAATCGATTATGCTGAACATTCTAGAACAAACAGAGATGCAGAATTTCGCAAATTATCCATCAAAGACAATATCAGCCCTTTTCTGTTACTTACATTGGGCTACCTTCTGTCTCTTCTCTGCTTAGTTATTGAGAGAATATATATAAAATTTTTCTGTATATCAAGGGTTCTGCCGAATTGAATATTTACATTATATCTGGAAATAAAGAGTTAAATTGCTTTACGTCTCGCTTTTACAATAAACACACAAAATGATAGAAAAACAATAATTAGGTTTTAGCTAATATATGCTGTATTTTCGATGAGCCAAGTTATCTTAAAAATTAATAATACAAATTGTGCAAACATTTTATCGTAATTAAAATACGTTTAAATCAATTTCAAAATGTACATTATGTTAATTACTGAATCATATTCGTGATATTGTTTTTACTGGTGTACTGTGAAAGAAGAAAAAGGTAATTATAAAGTGTTACATGAAGACCATTGAAACAAGGTGGAGAGCGTAGAAGTAAGAGGCACCGATTAAACGGATCGAAACTTCAGGTTCAAATCGGGAGCAAAATTTTAAAACATGTCTCCGAAAAGAGTTTGATAAATGATAGCACGATTCTATTGCTAGCAAGTGTTATATGTCGTACTAGGGCATGCCACTACGAGCTTGAGTTTAAGAGCATATACAGTCGACCCCACTATAACACTGTTGATAGATTGCGCGCGTTTACACGAGTATTCGAGCACTGTGTGTTCGATCGATTTCAAATTCTGAAGACCATTTTCCCCTTCAAAAAATATCTCTATATATGCATTTGTTAACTGTTATTTACTATGTTTCTTATAATTTTTGTTTAATCACTTTATTTCAACATTTGTTTTGCTAATTATGTATTCGCTCGAACTTCGTTAAAACCTTAACTGTACCCCGAACAACAACCAAAGTTGTTGGAAGAAATTCGCGTATTTCACCGATCTAGGTATCCCTTTTTTCCAAATTTTAATATCGACTCGAAATAATTTAAAAAGACAAATTACAATAAAACGGTTTATTATCCAACTATCAGAAATTTCACAACACGCCAAGGAAGAGAGGAAGGAGCAATTAAATAATTAAAATTATAAAGGATTAAAAAATATATATATAAAAATGGGGAATATCGCACTTCTGACAATTGCTGCGAGTGTATGGGCTAAATTTGGAGAACCTGTGCTTCTCGCATGTACAACCGTATGTGGCCGGCTCACGCGTCAGAAAACCTTATGATTTATTCGTGTACGCACCAGACAAAAAAAACAAAAAATATCGTGTATCCACGAACACTCTAATAAATAAATAGAATTAAAACGACACTTTGAAATATTTTCCCGATGAAAATGAATAATAATAATAAGTTTCAATAAAAATGATAAAATGTGAATTTAATTTTATCATAACGAGTTTACTTGAATTTCCTTTTTTCTGAGATCGCAGCAATGCGCGACGGATAAGCTAGTGTTTTATATAACCTTAGAGTTAGAAATACTTCTTAATAAGTATTTTATTTCGCAGCTTTATTAAATTCTTCATTTGTTTAAGAAACATGTTTTGTTTTGAAAACAATCGAGTAATAATGCTACTTTGTTTAGTCGATTGAAAAAAGCTAGAACTTGAAAACAATCAAGATACAAACTATAAATTTACTATTTTAAATTTAAATCTCTTATATAAATAATATCTAACGTTTACATCGAATTCATTTTCTTTGAAACAAACAAAAATCTGACAAATAAATATTCTACAGTATTCGTATGATTATTATTATATTTACAGCATAAGACTTGTAATAATCATTATTCAAAACTTCTGGAATATTAACCGTTTACTTTACAAAATAATCGTTCCATAGTGTTGATATGAATAATATTTTGTTTATAGCATCGGTCGTGTGATAATAATAAATATCATGCTGAGGTAATTCGTACTTAAAACTTAACATTTTACATTATATATTCTTTGAATGTTACATATACAGCTGAAATATAAAGTGTAACTATGTTTCCATTATATACTCAGATATCCTATTGTATTTCAAGTACTTTTCTATCAGCAATATTCTTAATACTTCATCACTATTTAATATTCCTATTTATCCTCCATTAGTCATTAAACTCTATATCAATATTTATTGCTTTTCATATTATATATTCAGTCCCGAAATATAATTTATAAAAACTTTTACAATTAGAGTTTTTTATTTATTTTCATTTCGCAACTTGCTTCTTCTCTAATCTTTTTTCTATCAACGTCTTACTCCATTTTTTATTCTCAAACAGAAAAGCTCATCTAGCTTTCTATAAAATTATTTTTGTAAGGGTTATCATTCAATTTATTAAGTACTTATTTTGGTTTCTTACTGGAAAGTTATTATGGTACTTTATATTTTCCCAAGAGATCGAAGTTTAAAATAATTTGTTTATCCAAAACCTTGTATGTTTTGCTATCTTACAATCATAAAAGATATGAAAGATTTCTTCGTCTCTACCACATCTAACGCAGCCTTTATCTCTTTGTTGTTTACAGTTATAAAAGAACACTCTTGATATGATAATGATGTTGAGAATTTGCCATGCTGTTTCTTTTCATTCCGCCGGTAACATGTCCACATTAGACTATACTTCTTTCTCGTTTATAGTATTATCTAGCATGTTAATAGTCGTAGCTTCTTTGTGAATGTTTTTATATATAAAAGAGGGTCATATTTCATTAGTGAGCTGATCGTTATTCAGGAGAATTGTTACTATTTCTCTCCATTTTTTAAAATACTCGTTATTTTCTATAAGGAATGGATAGTTTCCTTTAATCATTGTGATTCTTTAAGTTAATGGACCCAAAATATATCGTGTTATGTCTGAGAGCGGATGATTATTTTTATTCATAGAATTAATTAAATTTCCTCTCTGTAAGGAACATTCTAAACTATTAATTTTGCATATATTTCACCCTCCTTGCATAGTAATATTTCTCATGATATTTCTATTCAATGGTTCGCACTTTTTATCCAGATATAGTTAAAAATCAATCTATTAATAATTTTAGTGTCATTTTTAGTCAGATTGGTAACATAAAGATTATACATTATTCTTGCAATCAGAACTTTATTAGCTATGATTACACGTTCTGGAAGATATAACTATGTGTTTTTCCAATTTTGTATAGCATCATTAATGTTTTGATTCATTTCGTTTACATTATATTCTTTATTGTTCTTTCAAACCATACATGTAATATTTTTATGATGTTCCCATAGATGTTAATAAGTTTACTTTTGCATTCGATCATTTTCATATTGGTTAGACCACTGAATATTTTAATTTTTTGATTAATTTTGTTTCTTTATCCATTATAGAAAAATTAATATCATCAGCGTGTGCTATATATTTAACTTGTTTCATGATACCAGGTATGCAAATTGGTGTTATTAATTTGTCGTTTATGATCATTTTAAGCAGAGCTTCTATATAGATTATAAAGATAATCATTGAACAGGGACAACCCTGTCTAACACCTGCATGGCATTCAATATAATTAGATTCGTTATTGGCAATAATTATCTTTGTACTAGGTCCGTGTTTTTCTACCTGTGGGTCGCGACCTTCACGGGGGTTCGAAAGCTTTATACGGGGGTCGCGGGTAAATGAAAAAGATAAGTGTTTGTAGGTCCTACACTACATTAAGAAAACTACAATTTCAGCGAGAAGGCTTTACCTGTTTATTTTACAGTACAATTGGTTTTTTGATCGATATTTAGGTTTCAATTATGGGTGTAGGTAGGTGGGGCCTGGGCCAGAAAATCATAGCCGAAAAAGTGTTGAGCTGATTTTCAAAAAGAAATAGAAAGTAGAAACTGAAAATTCTGATCCTAAAAAAAACTCAACGGCTCTCTGTGCCCAATGTTATAATTAAAGGAAGTTTCATACTTTATCTGTGTTAAGTTGTTGTCGATTCTTATGGAATTTTCATTTTAATCAACAATAATGTATCTCAACAAAAAGTAAATTAAATACATAGTTTTTAAAATCACTGATATAGTTCTAATATGGCCCTGAGTTGGTCGCCAGAATTGTATAACTTGTAAAGGGGTTGCGTATTCAAGAAAGTTGAAAAACACTGTTTTAGCTCATTGGTATTAATTTTTTATTCTTTTTATTTCTTCACTATGCTACTATCCTGGCGCAGCCCTATGAACAAAGTATGCTGATCCAACTCGACCAGAAATAAATAAGCCCGAATGTCTTTATTCCGAAGGATTTATTTATATATGTAAGCACAACTTTCGTTACAAGAAACAGTTTCGTAAAGGCACTTGTATTTTCTGTCTCCTACGCCACCATTGACATACGCAAGTGCCATTTGTTACCCTGATGAGGGATTAAAACATCCTCCTGACAGTTGCTTTTTTACGAATATCAAAAATTTTCGACAAAATTTATTGAAGTTATAAAGCTTCAAAAAATGAAAAGAATCGTGTTCTTCTTGCACGCACAAACATCCACACACACAAAAGAAATCATGTTTTTTTTTTCGTTTTTCAACATTACAAAGTTCAAACCTGTGAAATCTCGGAAGGAGTCATGTTTTGATCGATCACCGTACATGACCTCAGTTATATATAACATAAACGAAAAAGTAAACAGCACTGTATATTTTTTTAATACTTTCTAGTCATAACTATAGTAGCAAAACCTTAAAAACGAGCAGAAATTTTACTTAAACAACTAACTTAACCAGAATTAATGGTTTATGTATGTTTATGTGCTTTAAAAAAGTAAATTAACAGGTTTGTACAATAATCAAAAGGTATTCTTCGTATACATTTTACATTTTAATATATTAGAATAAAATATTATTTTTTATTTTATTTTATGTATTTATTGACTTACTTTCGTCTATTATATAAATATGCTTTCATCATTTCTGTATGCCTAACAAAATTTTATCTTGAGTACTGTAATACCTAAAGTGTATAACCGGTAATGCTTAATGTGGGGCCGGTCTGTACTATATTTGTACAACAATAAATACATGAATGAATAAATGAATATATTTTTCTTAAAAAGTAGAAAACCAAGTAATTTATGTTGACAAAACTTTGGATACAACTAAAAAAAAACAACTGCAAATATTTTCGTAAATGTAGATAATTAAGGATGTGTACATGTACAAAGATATCTGCCTATATTTGTGTACAAAAACTATTTGTTAAACGTGGGAAAAGGTGAAAAACCAACAGAAAATTAACAAGGACAAATCGATATTTTATTACCACAGTTGCAAAACTATCATGCTGTAGCTGATTAAATAAAATAGAGTAACACTGTTGTGTACAACTATATTAAGTACATGACAAATACAATTCGAAAAACATTGGTGAAAAGACTTTCCATGTTTAATACAAAAGAAAAGAGGCGAATTTTCAAAGTTGCAAGCAATAGTGTGACATCAACATCAAATGATGAAAATCGGATAGTGTAAGAGTTCATCTGTATACTGTTCAATAAGTAATAAAATAACCAAGACGAGTTTAAAAAAGTAATTTAAAAGACAACCTCTCTACCTAAAAAACATAACACCGTAAAATCGATCTATGCATGAGATTTTGTCCAAGGATACAGAATGACAACAGAATGACACGTTGAACTTTTTGAAATAAATAAAGTTCGACGTGAATGGTTTAGATGGTCTGAACTATTATTTTAATAATTTGCACAAAGAAGAAGAGATTTTGTAGCCACGACATATGGGTGGTGGTTTCATTATAGTGTGGGGTGCCATATCTTGCAAGAAAAGACACCTATTGAATTTATAAATAGACGAATAGATTCATAAAAATATCAAGAGATGATCGAAATTGCTTTACTTTTAAATTTACAAAAAATTAGAAGGCAGAAAGTTTTATTTTATACAAGACAATACACCTGTCCATTCATGAAAAACCAAAAATATTTGCTTAGGCAAAAGTAAGTCCAACTGTTGAATCCTTCACCTCAATCTCCAGATTCACACCCGATTGAAAATATATGCAGTATGCTCTAATAAACTGTATATGGCTGATAGCAAACAATACACTTCAGTAAATGTCTTCAGTAAAAACTTACAGTGGAGAAACCATGGCATTTTTATATCAACTTCCACCGTAGAAACATTTATTATGAGTACGCCGAAACATTTGAGTCGAAACATTTATTATGAGAATTTTTTTTATTATTATTTGCAGTTATATTTTTAGGTGTATTTAACGTTTTGTAAACATAAATCACTCGGATTTCTTTTTTTTGGAAGATATATTCTAAAACTATTCTTTGATTATTGTATAAAATATTAATTTACTTTTTTTGAAGCATTTAAACATAACTGAACCAATAATCTCAATTAAGAAATGATTACACTAAATAATATTTTTATTAACTTATTTATTGTTTTTTAATATTTTAAATAATTTTTCGGTTTACTAACGACACTCTTCTTTCCTATAATTTTTCAAAAGACATCTGTTAATAATAAATTATTGTTAAATAACCAAATTTCCAACGACACTGCACATTGAATGTGGTATCTGTAAATGATTCATTTTTCACTGCATTGTAGAGCAAAATTCGCAGCAATCTTATGCAGAAATTATGACATGATTTATACTCCAGCTTCTTATATGCTTTTTTTCGCTGACTCAGTAATAATAAATTTTGGAAATAATTTAACGCCTCTGTTATTAGTATCTAAATATTGATAATTTTATAAAATTATATTCGAACCAAAATTAATTTATACGTTTTAAAAATATTGTTTTATTTCTATCTGATAAAAAGAAAACTATATTTTTATAAAAAAGATTTGCACAAATGAAACTATACTCGAAAATAAACTGATAATATTACCGAGATTATAAAATGATACTCGATTATATTACTCTTCGTTGTATTTTAGTAATACCACGTAATGAAGGAACGTAATGGTGGCCGAGCAGTAACAGAAAAGCCTTATAAGTGAAAACGACGTCATCATTCCGATACAATACCAGAACAGATTAGTGGACGGCATTAATGCAATGGACACTTCTGCTTAACAATATGTTTCTGCTATATGTTTGTGAAGTTGTGCTTCGATATGAAAACCTTCAACTCACTATCAGTACGAAAACATCATCTATTTCAATTATTGCATCGAATAATATTAAGTTAAATAGTAAGATTAATCACAAATCAAATTTTAATAAGAACAACTGACCAATAAGTAAAAATAGAATACCGAATATTTATCCAGTAGTGACATTGAAACATATTGTATCTGCATCAGAGTCAGTTTTTCACATTTTGCTTAGTATTTTTATCTTCATTTCTTTATTCACAATGGCTGTGTCGTTTCGGAACAAATTGTATTGTCAAAATATCATGCTTAATAGAGGTTCGACTGCTTTCAACTTCGGTCACAGACAAAACACGTCATCTGTGACTTATAAAGAGCTCTCTTATGCTCTGTTTGAAAGTTTATTATCATCTATTGTCTTATTTCTTGAAGTTTATGAAAGCAGCAAGAAACTAAAATTTAAAATTTATTAGAAAAATGTAAAAATTTCTTTTAGAAGAGAATAAAAAAAACTTTTCTGAAAATCTCTAATGTAAAATCGCAGATAAATCCAAAAAATAAAAGATTCGAAATTCAATCTACCACTACACGATTCTTTTATTTCACTGTATAAAAACCGAGTAAATTTTTAAAAAAGAATAACTTTTTCTGTAAAAATCATAAAATGTTTTAAAATAATAGCGTATTGACTATTAAATTGCATAAAAATACGATTACGTGCAAGTATAACAATCGATTGTGAAGATAATTTTGCTTGATGATACACTTTAATGCCTGACAAAGACAATCAATATCTTTGATACCAAGGAAACTTCATACTTTTTAATATTATAATTGTTAAAATTGAAACAATTATTTAAAATAACTGTGTTTCCGATAGTTTAAATAAAGCGTAATTATTATAATAACTGTCATTCCAAACTGAAGAATATTAAAAATTTTCTTCAGTAATTTTATTTATAATTATTATCAGTCACGTTATCCTACGAAAACCATTCTAAAGATATAAAGTATGTTACATACCAATAAACACGTATAAAGTTTAATTACTTTTTATTTATTAATTTGATATATTTTTATGAAAAAATAACAGAACTATGATTTATTTTTGCGTTCGGACACGTCAAATTATGTATGGTTTTCAAAATAACTGCTTACCTTCATATACAAGTAGCACATACAATGTTCCATGACTTGAATCACGGTTGTACAGAAACTTTTCTCGTTTTTTTTTCTGTAAATTCGAATATCAAAACATACTACATTTGTGTGTTTTTTAATGTTGGAATGCCGTGATTTAAATCGCTTTATTATACTAATTTAAGTAAGTTTTTACTTTGCAGGCTGTTCTATATATATCAGAGGTAAATTATGGAGTTCGTTAAGAAAAAGACCACCCTCAACTTTTTTTCTATTTTTCGATTTAGGAACCTTGAAACGTCGATAAATGCGTAACATTTCAGGGTTTTTCCCGTACGTTTAAATGTTCGTGTGTGCATGAATAGCACGATTTTGTTCATTACGTTCTAAGCTTAATAACCCTTACGAATTTTCTCGAAAAATTTTAAATTTTGCAGGGTATTTTGGTAATTAGGAGTATTGATTCCGTTAAACTTTTGTGGTTAAAAATTAATACCATAGAGGGGATAACAGATCTCATGTTGTATCTCTAGTAGGGTCGAACTTAATGAAAATTCTATTCGCTATTAGCATTTTAAATATTTTTCTAAAATGTATCACTACTTTCGACAATAAATTTATCGTCATTTTGAAATAACAAAAGATTTAAAAGAATTTAATAATAAATATGGTAAGAGATGACGCCACCAACAGTTGCCGGATATTTTACAGTTGTTCCATGCTAGCATATTCTCCTTTAAATAGCTTTGTAACCTTGATAAACTTTTTATTTTATTGCATGGTGCTTAGATTATAAACATATTTTTATAGTACATTTCTTTGTAAACATCTTTTAATATTTTCTACTAAATTTAACTTTTCTAGCAAGCAAGGGGAAAAAATAAACCGAATATATTAATAACAAAAATACGTTTTTATTCATTCTATTAAATAATATTTATAAAGTGTAACAATACTTTTCATATTACGGACATATACATTAACAGCCGTGTGTATATTAGTATATTATTTTGTGAATCCTTAAATGAATATTTATGTCAAAATGCATTTATGAAGTTATCTGTTTTTATATGTAGACTTTCTAGCGCAAAGTATATACAAGCTATCTAAACTTTAGGTTATAAACACGATAATTCGCTAAAAAAAAAAAAAAAAAAATATTACAGAATAACTTATACGTTTACCGGTAAATTGTACTTGAATTACGGTTACCAGAGATACATGTACACATAAAATAATAATCTGTTATTATCAATTCCCATATAAGAAAACTGGTTACGTAAGTGTCATTTGTCTGTGTACTTATCTAAAATTTTGAGGTGCAGTTTGTCATATAAGGAAAATGGATCACATTTTTTACTCTGACAAACAACTACATTTAATAGTTTTTTAAAATAATTTACTATTTGTTTGGGAGATAACATCTATTTCATGTAAAAAAAATAATTTGAACTTCTATTTCATTTCCATAACAACAATACGTAAACAATGTGGGATATTTATAACATTAGGAAAATCCGTGGTCATTCAGGGTAGATTCTGTCGAAAATGAAAATCACTTTTATTTTTGTCTTACTTTTTGAGATTTTCAAATACGTTTATTTAAATGGTGGTAAGAATTATAAATTGCGATTTATTTAATAAAAAAATATTTTCGTTTCAATTTTATTGTATTTAATGTAAAACTGATACGTTTTATGTGTTTTTTTTTTCACTTTGTAACTTGAAATTTGCAATTGAAAGTTAACAGATATTTTAATTTATTTACTAATTACCGTCATTTATAATTAACGAAACCTTTAACAATAAGTTGAGAAGGCCTCTTGTTTAAAGTATTAATATTAAATGTTTTAATAATATATTAAATTTCTATCCTGTCGAATTTTGAAGACAACTTTACTTTTTTCCTATTCATTATATTGTAGAATTTAAGTGTAATCTACTATGCCACAGCAGTGTATTTATTCGATTGTTTTCAAAACAAGACATGTTTTTTTAAAATAAATATAGAGAATTTAGTTCATATGCATAATAAAGTACTCATTAAGGAGAATATATCATCTATGACGTGATATGAGACATAGAAACGAAAATACTTTTCACAATTTTAAAATTCGTAAAAAATTGGGTTTTTTTTTACATCTTTGTCATTGCTACTTTCAATAAAAATGAGGCCATGTATATTTGTTTGTGGTATTAAGTATTCAATTTTGAGAAGTGTATCAATTTTTTATTCGTTGTTATATGATTTTTTTTAATACAATTTCATGTTTTTCAATATATATTATATTTATAGATAAACTAAATGATTCCCGTGAATGGAAATTAGCTGCGATAAAGGTAAACTATACTGACAATTTTATAATTTGCTAATATATGTATGTATAAAGAATTACTCTGTTATTTTAAGAATCCCCATTTCGTGACTATGGATAAATCTCAGAATAAAATGACAGCAGGAATGCGTTTTCGAGTCTTTCAAGCTCTTCAAGAGAAACTAAATTTTCGGTATTTTCAGAATTATCTCGTAATCTGATTTCAATATTTATTTCTATAAAATGTTTAATAACAAGAAAAATCAATTTTCGAAGAAATAAATAGATAGACTAGTTTATTAATATATATGAAAACTATTATTTTCTGTAAGATATTGCAAATATTTGAACATATCATTGAACTTTTAAGCTGAATCACGATACTGCACATAAAAATTTTTTTCTTACATTTACACTTACTTATATACATGTTTACTTGTAAAAAAAATAACTCTTGTTCTTAATTTTAGCTGTAAAATGTAACAAATAATATTAATATTAGGCTAATTTATCTTTTTTACCAATATTCAGAATAAGTAGTAGTCTAAAGCAAAGTAAAAAAAACCCTGTATGGAAAGGTGGTGCAAAATGAAATCATGGGGTAAGACAGATACGCCTGTTTACTCGTGGTTAATGTGATTTTATTTAGCTGTTATTTGAAGAACTAAATGTCAACCTCAAAAGTGATCACGAGACAAGAAAACGTCCAAGTCGCTATCTTTGTTGAAATCAAGACGTTTTCCATATTTCAGCAATACAGTAGACCCCTCTATAACGCTTAGATACGTTCCACTTTATAAGGATTTTACGTTGTAGGAATCCTTAAATACATGAGCCAATCGCAGCCCGACACGTGTGAAGTTTACGGATAACGGCTGTTTGAAAGGTTTTCTTTCATAAAATTATCCGATTCTAGACTAATTTTACTCAACATTTCCAAAACATGTATAATTTTTTGGGAATAATCCGTATAAACTATGCTATAAACAAAATATTGTAGGATTATTTACCGAGTGTGCACCGTTCGACGTAGTCATTGCTTAAGCTTGTTTTCGTCGCGGAACAGCGCACGAAACGGCGGCCGCGATTTCTGATAACGAATTTTTCGCAGAAAAATAACTTGACCTTCGGAGACATCGTTAATATAAATAATTTTTATGGCCGTTGAATAAGAAATGTTTCTTTCACAAGAAATGTATAAAATTACAGTACTGTATTAGACTTACGGTAAATAATTTACATACTGTACAGACGATAGCAAACTCAATTTATCCGCCTAAACTCTCCGTAGCGTGGCGCTGGATGGCAGAAAGTAGTTCGGCTGCTCATTCACTATTGGTCCAGATTTGACTAATCTTGTGGCGACACGAGTCAACGACGATGTTTTAGGAGTCCCTTTATACGAATACTGCTGCAATTTTTTCGCTGCGTTATAGGAATTTCCGTTATAGAAACCCACGTTATTGGGGGTCTACTGTACATCATTTAATTTTACGCCTGCTACAAAGTTTTTACGAAGTAAGTACCATTGTGAACTTTTACAGTACGTTTTCTATGAAGATATTATGGTATTCGAAGTAACCTTAAGGCTGTAATTGTTTAGTTTTGAAATAAAGTTTATATGTGTTTGCAGTCAATATGATAAGCATGGGCGTAGCGAGGGGAGCCTAGGTAAGCACAGTTCCTTCAAAAATCTGGTCCCTCTCCCAGAAAATTACAGCCGAAAAAGTGTTGAGGAAATTTGCAAAAGGAACGAAAAACTTAAAGCTAAAAATTATGAATACTAAAGAAAAGGTCAACGGCTTCCCCAGTGCCCAATGTTATGATTAAAGTAAGTTTTATATTTCATGTGTGTGAAGTTATCGTC
This sequence comes from Centruroides sculpturatus, assembly GCF_000671375.1. Classification (NCBI taxonomy): domain Eukaryota; kingdom Metazoa; phylum Arthropoda; class Arachnida; order Scorpiones; family Buthidae; genus Centruroides; species Centruroides sculpturatus. The sequence goes on along the minus strand of NW_019385626.1, from coordinate 129,233 downwards.
GATTGTCATGAAATTTTTATTTTAATGAACAATAATTTGAAATAATTCAGTTTTGTGTCAAGTTGGCCTCTCCTAGGTCCGCCATAACGAAACTCTGGATATGCCCATGATGATAAGAGTACGTAGGGGGTACGATGGAGAACCCATGTATCCTCAGGTTGATCATGAACGTGTCTTATGAAACCAGAAGTATTTTTTGGAGACAGACTTTATTGCTGCAGAGATGACAAACAGGCTTCTTCAGCAAGGGTAGGCCTAACAAAAACCAAAAGAAAAATGACACAGAACGCCTTTATTCTGGAGGGTTATACTCTGTATTTACAGAATGTTGTGAAAAATGTTGCTGTTGTGTTAAATGGGCACACTGTTCTTTTGCTAATATTGAAAAAAACGACAGTTTACCCATTTTAATTTGTTCTTATTTATATAAAAATAATAACCCCATCTTACTCCATGGTGGGGCAAGATGGTGCATTTACATATAATTTTAAAATATTAATTTTTTTTCTAAAACGTTTCTCAAAAATTAAATTTTTTATTATATATTACTACTTCATGTAATTGAGAATAGAATAATTTCTGTTCTCATCAAAGTGGTTACCATCTTATGATTTCTCAAACCTTAACGTTCTCATCTTGTCCCACCTTCCCCTATATATCAGAAAATGTAGTCAATAACAATTTTTATAACTCATCTTTAACAAGAATATAATTATTTGCATCCAATTAGTTATTCCATAGCTAAGCCAGTAGATGATTACTATGGAAAATTAAGCAAAAATGGAACATGGACAGAAATGATTGGAAAAATTACAAGACAGGTAAGTGATTTAATTATTCAACAAATGCACTGACATATTACACTATACTTTTTTTTTCATGCTAACATTCTTCTTATTCTAAAAAACTTGTGTATTCGTTCTCACATTCTGGAATCTGGTGCAAAAGTTCCTTTCGTCTTAGAGATTGGCCTATGGAGATTTTTTGAACTTACTTTAACATATTGAGGAAAAGCTACTTCGAATTTATTTTCAAAGTTATAATAAAAAATTAACACTTGTAGTTATATCCTGTAAGAAATTTGTATTTAACGTCATATCCAATACAGTAGACCCCCCTATAACGCTTAGATACGTTCCACGCTAACCGAAAATTACGTTGTAGGAGTGAGCCAATCGCAGCCCGATAGGTGGGAACTTTACGGACTAAGGCTGTTCGAAAGGTTTTCTTCTATAAAATTAACCGATTCTAGACTAATTCCACTCAACATTTCCAAAACACGTATAATTTTTTGGGAGTAATCCGTACAAACTATGCTATAAACAAAAAATTATAGGATTACTTACACCGTTCGACTACGCCGTTGCTTAAAGCTGGTTTTCATCGCGGAACAGCACGCGAAACGACGGCCGCAATTTCTGATAACGAATTTTTGGCGGAAAAATAACTTTACCTTTGGAGACATCATTAATATAAATAATTTTTATGGACGTTGAATAAGAAGTGTTTCTTTCACAAGAAATGTATAAAATTAGTGCTGTATTAGACTTACGGTACCTAATTTACATACTGTGCAGACGATAATAAACTCAACTTACTAGCCTAAAATCTCCGTAGCGTGTTGCCAGGCGGCAGAAAGCATATATATAATTATAATAAAGTTACAATAAATTAAGTTAATATATAATTATATATACAGTACCTAATTTATATATAATTAATATATAATTATATGTACAGTACCTAATTTATATATAATTTATATATAATACTAAACAGACGATAGCAAACTCAATTTAGCCGCTCCGTAGCGTGGCGCAGGGTCGGAGGAAAGTAGTTCGGCTGCTCATCCACTATTGGTCCAGACTCTATCAATCTTGTCGCGAAACGACGTTATGGGAGGTATGTTTTACGAGAGTTTGTACAATTTTTTCGTTACGTTATAGGAATTGTCGTTATTAGAACGTACGTTATAGGGGGGTCGACTGTATATGGCTGCGTTAAAGCAATCACAAGAAAAAGAAAACTTAGGCAAAACAGACCTGTAAAAATTTACGATACAGTATAAGGAACAGAAGAATATGGAGTTTTTTTCACACTACGTGCGAAAATATCGCCAGTTTTCTTCTTCGTCAAAGTTCAACTTGTTGCACTTTTTCTTGTTCTTTTTTACCTCTTCTATATTGGTGCAATTGCATTAGTTAGTCGCTTTCGCGCAAAATTTCAATACAATGGCGATGATAAAAAATGCTGGCAGTGAAGATAACACCCTATAAGCTACAAAACTAACAAAAGCATAATTAAGGAAATCATAAATAACAGAAAGGAAATGCTAATATATACTTGAGTAAAATCGTAACAGTAAAACGACGTATTCGTAGCCACGTGCACATTGCACTGGTCGGACATGACAAAAACTAATGGCTCAAGACCTCTGGGGTGACCTCTGTCTCTACCGTTACCCAGCACTCTAGAAATCCTTCTACGTTTGCTGGTGACGCTACTGATGACCCAGCAGAGTGGCTGCGGGAATACGATCGAATAGCGACATTTAACCGCTGGGACGACAAGACATGCCTCTTCTTCCTCACAGGTACCGCTCGACAGTGGTACGAAAATAATGAAACAGGTCTTTGGTTTGGTTTCCTGGGTTTACCATCTGTTTTTATTTAACATTAGTACTGTCTATTGCTTAAGGCCGTTTTAACGTACGCTGTTATCGAGAGATTAGTTAACAGCGTTAATAACGAAGTATCAAAATTTTTTTCTAAAAAAACCTGTATTCAATGTATACTAATTTCTACACAATAATACACAAGTTTAATTAATTAATTAATTTAATTAATCTAACGTGTTGGATATTAAATTTATAACTTACTACCATTAAAAATGTTATTTACATCATACGCAAATCTGTGAATGTCTGTAAAGTTCATCATGTAGACGATGAGAAACGCTTTAAAACTCATTAAGAACAATTATATAATAAAATTGTGTTTTACTTTTCGGTTGTTGTATAAAACAGAAGACAAGTATTGCGATCGGACAAAATCGTTCTTTCAAAATTTTTACACTATTGGACTCAAAACATTTTGAAACATTGAAAAATGCAAAAAAATTGATTTTTTTCTACCTTCATGTGTTGATGTTAATAAGAATATATTTTTAAATTAGGTTTAAGTCAAAAAATTAATTTTTCTCAAAAAATCTATATTTATTTTATTGTATAAACTTACCTTTTAATATTACTGTAATATAATAATTCTTAATTTTTTAATTATTAGGAAGTGGACATGGGAATCATTCCAATGTTTATCCATTTTCATTTGTATTCACTGACAAAGATTTCTGCAGTGGTAGGATACCAGTCTCTGGTGTTCATTGTAAAGAAACCTGAAAATATTCCTAATTGGAGTTCCATTGTCGCTCCATTTTCATTTATGGCAAGTAATTGTTATTTCAGTTATAAATATTTTATCATAATAGAAATATTTTAATTTTTTAGATTTGGATCGCTATCATTATAACCGTCATTGTGTTTGGACTAGCGTTGCACAAAGTGTTAGAAAGAGACTTTGCATTAGAAGATATAGAAGTATTTTTGCCAAGAAGTAAAATTTTCTGGAATTTGTTTCGAACTTTCGTATATCAAGGTATGGTCAGTTATTTTTGTGTAATTCGTAACAGGGTTTTTTACTATAGAATTTTGTATATGCAGGAATAAATTTGGATGTTATGAAGAGGTTTCCATCCAGATTTATGATTGGAATATGGTGGCTATCCATCGTTATTCTAGGGTCTAGTTATAGCGGGACTTTAATGTCGTTTATGACATACCCCGTTACTGAAAAAATTCCAAACACTTTTGATCAGTTAGCAAATTTTATACTAAGAGGGGAATATTCCTGTGGAGTAGCCAGTAAAGCTGTTATATGGCAAACGATTCAAGTAAGTGAGGAAATGATATAAAATTAATGTATATCTTATTATTAGTAGTTGTATATTATATATTATATGATGTCAAGTAATTTTCTAGAATTCCAAGTTAAAATACGCGAAGATCATATCAGACCATATAATACAAAACAACAACTTTATTGAATTAAACAAAGGAATTGAAAGAGTACAGAAAGAACGATTCGCTTTAATATTCACTGATTATGTATTTAAAAAGAAGCTTGGAAATGATTTAGACAACTTTGTTTTGTCGAATGACAACCTTTTTACTTTTATGGAAGCATATGTAATGAGGAAGAGATTTCCATTCAGACATCAAATTTACGAAATGTGAGTAAATAGAAGCTTTACATAGTGTTTTCTTGGACTACAATTTGATGAAAATTGTATACTTGTGAATTTTCACTATCATCCCTGAATCTATCTCACTCTCCTTTTTTAATCTCAAGAACGGAGTTTGTAAGATGAATGGCGATACCAGATTCGTATTAAGTAGTGAATTGGGACCAGATTAACTGGATAAAAGCATCTTGTTTTAAACTTAAAGCACATTAGATGACATGAAAAGAGTTAGAAGAATGACTGTCACTTTTCATTTCTGACAGGAAAAGTTTGAAATACAAGAATAAGACATTACTAATCTGTAACGGATATCATATATTTTAAACTAAATTATTTTAAAAGTATGTTTAAAAATCTTAGCACGCTATTATGGTCGTCATAATACCGTGCTCAAATTTCTTTTCATATAGTCACAAAATTAGGCTTAAATATTTACTCCTATCTTCGATTTATATAATATAGAATATATGCTCTTTATATCTAAGTAGTGGCTTGTTCCTGTACTGTACATCATTCTTTTTCTGTAACAATGGAGTCGTGCCAGTCGACTATCTAACAATTTTCAGAAGTTAAGGTTTAAATTGATATAACATAACTTCCGTATTGTTTGTACAGATTTTGAACAGCTGATCAAGAAATTTATTCATATCTCGTCCTTTTTCTTCCACCCATCAAATTGCGTTTTCGAGATTAAGGAAAGACAGACAAACAGGCATTTGGACAGGCAAACTACACTTGTAATTTATAAGTCTACAATTTGTCAAAATTGTAGTCCAATAATTGCTCGTTTCAGTATAAGAATTAAAATATTATTTTTCAGGACTAGTCGAATATTCGATTCTGGAATCATCGAGAAAATCGATTATGCTGAACAATCTCGCACAAACAGAGATTCAGAATTTCGCGAATTATCCATCAAAGATATCATCAGCCCCACTCTGTTACTTATAATAGGCTACCTTCTGTCTCTTGTCTGCTTAGTTATCGAGAAAATATATATAAAATTATTCTCTATTTTAAGAATTGTGCCAAATTGAATATTTGCATTATATCTGGAAATAGAGACTTATAGTGCTTTACGTTTCATTTTCATAATAATACACACGAAATAATAGAAAAAACAGTTTTTAGATTTCAACTAATATATGCTGTATTGTTGATAAGCCAATCTAGTTTAAAAATTAATGATACAAGTTTCTGAAAAATTTTATCGTAATTAACAAACGTTTAAATGGTTTTCGAAATTTACGTTATGTAAATTACTGAATCATTTTCGTGATATTATTTTTACTGCTTTTGTGACATGCTCTGCATTTTGTGTGTAAAAAACGAAGATAACTATAAAGTGTTACATGAAGATCAGTAAAACAAGGTGGAGAGCGTAGAAGTAAGAGGCACCGATTAAACGGATCGGAACTTCAGGAGCAAATTACAACCTTTGTTATTTGAATTTAAGACTTTCCCCTGAAAGGAGTTTGATAAATGATTAGCACGATTCTATTGCTAGCAAGTATTATATGTTGTACTAGTACAAGCCACTACTACTTTGAGGTGAAGAGCATATATTTTAAATTCAACAAATGAATACTACAGTTTAAAACTGCAGCACGACATTGTAATAATGTCACAATAAATAATTTGCTGTTTTTTCTATACTAACTTTATCTTCACCTATACGAATTGCAATACCATAGCGTTATTCGCATATTATGAAAAATAGACATTACAATCTATCAAATTTTATTTTTTGTTCAACATTTATAAAATGAATTTTTAACGGTTAAAATTATAATTTTATATTTTATTTTATTGTAGTTTCCTGGTGTTAACTTTAATAAAATGTATGTTACACATAGAACTGGGAAATTTTTGCGAATAAGTGTAATGTTTCAGATTTCAAGGTTTTTTCAATGTTAGGCCGAGAGAATACTACCATAAAAACGGGCGTAAAAACTTTTAATCACGTGACATATTTGCATTTGCGTCTGGATTGCGGTGGAGGTCCGGCTAACAAAGATTTCACTGACTTCTGATTGGTGGAAAGTGCCGTTTTACGGCCGTATACGCGTTGAAAGTTGATCACTGCTCAAATCACTTTTACGCTACTTTACGAACTGCTAATGCGTAAAATATCAGGGACACGTGATTAGAACTTTTTACGGCAAGACGTTTTACGCCGTTTTACGGTAGTGCAGTCTTGGTCTTACCAAGCAACAAAGTTTATTAAAAAGTTCGACACTTGTATTGTTCTCCATGGTTCATTGCCCCATTTGCACTCGGTATGGAATGGACCAGAGTATAATTGTACTGAAAACATTATTTTATAGTTTAATTGTGTTGAATTTTGATTTGTAATATACGGAATATTTAAAACATTTAATTACATTAAAAAATTTTGATACACATGAAGACAAGTCCTTAAATACTTGAGCCAATCACAGTTTGGCACGTGTGCAGTTAACGGACTACGGCTGTTTGAAAGGTTTTGTTCCATAAAATTAATCGATTCTAGATTAATTGTACTCAACATTTTCAAAACAGATATAATTTTTTGAAAATAATCCATATGAACTATGTTATAAACAAAAATTGTAGGATTACTTACCAAGTGTGCACCGTGAGACTACGCCATTTCTTGAGCTTGTTTTCGTCGTAGAGCAGTGCATCAAATGGCGCTCGCGTGTTTTTTGACAAATTATATTTTTGTGAAAACTTTGCTGAGTGGATAAATCTCAGAATAAAATGACAGCAGGAATGCGTTTTCGAGTCTTTCAAGCTCTTCAAGAGAAACTAAATTTTCGGTATTTTCAGAATTATCTCGTAATCTGATTTCAATATTTATTTCTATAAAATGTTTAATAACAAGAAAAATCAATTTTCGAAGAAATAAATAGATAGACTAGTTTATTAATATGAATCAGCACGATTAGTTTTTGTAAGATATTGCAAAANACTACGCCATTTCTTAAGCTTGTTTTCGTCGTAGAGCAGTGCATCAAATGGCGCTCGCGTGTTTTTTGACAAATTATATTTTTGTGAAAACTTTGCTGAGCTTTGGAGACATCATTAATATAAATATACAGCAGAGCAACGATTATCCGACCCCCGATTAACCGTCACCTCGGTTAACCGACCGTGTTCTATTCGGCAAATTCAAATGTCCACTAGTGATGTAGCGCTACAATATCTGGCTATGCCAAGACATAGCCAACTACTTTAAGATTATTTTTGTTTAATTTTTGCGTGTTTTAGCTGGCTACACTTGCTCGACCATAAAAGGGAGGCCAGTATTTAAACGAAACTTAATTTTTTTAATTATGAGTGGTTGTGTTAAGATTAATCATATTAGTTTTGTAAACCGCGCTTAAGTTAAGCGTCATCTGTTCATTTTTTATGTCCGGTCATTGAAAGACCGCTATGGATCGAGTATCAGTTGTATATAAAAAAGGTAAATTGTTTACAAACTGAGTCTTTGTCTATTCTCTGATAAATGTACACTTTTATTTTGTCAATTCTTCACTATAGCAGATGTCTTGTGTGTAAGATCCAAGTTGGATGTGCGCAAGCTAATAAATGTTCTTGGTAATCGCTTCCTCTTAAATCAATTTTTAATTACATTATAATTAAACATAAAAAATACTCAAAACTGAAAAAAAACGAAAGAAATGCGTTACTTTTGAAGAAAAAGCTTCAAACTTTATTTTCTATTGTCTAGCCTTTCTGCGAAATTTGACTGATGAGTCATTGTGTTTACAGCTGAATGTCCTTGAGAACAGCTGGTGTTAGATTTTTCGGGACATTTTCATAACAGGAGGCGAAGAGTTTATAGTAGGGTGAATACTAGCTGGCTGTATATTTTTAAATATTTTTCAATTTACAGTACAGTACTCTATTTATTTTGTTCAAAATAAAGAAATAATTTTTAAGGATGCAATAGCGACAATTATTATTTTAAAAAAAATTTGATAGGCTTAACATGGAGAAAAATTCAACGCGAAGTAGGTTAATAGCGATATACTAATTACATAGGATATAATAATATACTACACTAATAACGGATTTTTTCATACTTTTCGGTTATCCAACTTTTCAATTATCGGACCAACCCCAGTCCCCAATTGAGTCGGATAATCGATGCTCTACTGTAATTTTAATGGGCGTTAAATAATAAATTGTTTTTAGTCGGTCTGCTGCTCGTTTAAACTCAACGGTTTGTGCAATATTCGCTATTGGTATAGATTCGACAAATTCTGTCGCGACACGAGTTGGCAATGACATTTTACTGAATTATACCTATCTCTTTTAGCGTGTTTATACGAACACGGTTTCAATATTTTCGGCGTAATACAGAATTTTGAACTCTGTGAACCCATTTTATAGGGAGCCTACTGTAAACATATCTAGTGCTCAACTGATAAGTTTAACGTTACAACGTTACTATTTCATCATACAATGTGCCTATTTGTTTCGCGTATATAAATTTAATTGGAAAAAAATAAAAAATTTAACAATCTAAATTATAATTGTAATAATTTGTATGTATGTTTTTCAATAACTATGCACTTGTGAATCAAAGTTTTATGTTTATATATTATTCTGCACAATTTTAGTGTTGAAATTGCAAATTTAAATATTACAAAATAGGCTGTTTATTAGCCTGAAAAATTACACTATACAAAGTAGAATAACGTGTAAGACGTAATGACAAACTGTAATGTTGCAAGTGTTTTTAATGCAGTCGTTGCTATATCTACTATGCTTATTTAGAATAAAATTTGCAGAGAAACCACATCAGACATGTTTAACATTTATTGTCTGTTACTAATGAGAATAATCCTGAGTAACATTATTCAGCTGCACTAATAACCTGCAATAGTAAAAAATACGTTATAATAGTAATAATAATTATAATAAAAATAATAAAGAAATAAACACATATGTCATTTCAGTACTAACATACTCTTTTGCTGTTATACATTGGACTCACACAGATCTCGAGCAACTCCAAAAACAAACAAGAATAACACTTACTAAGCATAAACAACATCATCCTAAATCTGCCATAAAGAGATTAACCCTTCTACGTAAAGCTGGCAGATATGGCCTGATTGACATTATAAACCTTCACTACAAACAAACACAGTTACTGCGAGAGTTTTTCTACAAGAAACAAGAAACACTACAGTTACATAAAGTAGTAACAATCTATCTACCTTCTCAGCAATGTTATCTATTTATAATAATAAATCACACACACCTGAATTTTTTGCCGAGTTATTTTTGTTTATTCCAAACGTTTTCGGCCAATTCGTATAGGCCATCTTCAGGTTTTAATAGTTTTCGTTGTAATGGAATCATTCGTTCGAAATTCGTTTGAATTTGAACTTATTACAACTTTTATGTATAATAAATAAATTAAACTAACTATATGATAAAATGTAATCTAAAAATCGCGTTTCAATTTAACAATAAAAATAAAAGAAAAATTATAACTTTGAGTTTGAAATACTAAAAACTCCAGTCCAAGAAAATGTTTATGGATTATTAAAACCCATATTTTTCTCAATTTTATATTTCCAAGCCGTTGGTAATGCTTTTGCATCTTTTGCATTTAGGCATCTGTCCCTCATCTTACTTCTGTAAATCTCTATTTTCTCCATTTCCATTGCGATGGAAGGTGAGTGTCCCGTCCTAACAATCTTGGCTTCATCCCATTTGACTACTGATCCGTCTGCCTGTGCCATACTTGCTAATATCGTACTATTCAGTTTTTTATTTATACTATATTTGTGCTCCTTTAGTCGTACTTTCAGGTTTCTTCTGGTTACTCCGATATACTCTTTCTCAATACCTAATTGTTGGTTCTCAAAGGGTATACTGTATACACCCGGTTGGTCTTCTAAATTAATTTTGTCCTTGTCGTTTCTTAATAATCTATAAATATTGGGTGCTCTTTTATATATTATCCTTGCATTTTTGTATTTTCCTAATTCCTTCACCACCTTCTTCGTTTGTTCATTGTATGTGAACTTATTGAATGTAGTATTGTTGTTATGGTTTGGATTCGTAGCTTTTTGTTTACCGTAGCTTTTTACAAGGCCTATGATTGTGGACTTTCTGTATCCTAAAGTCCTTGCTATCTGTTGAATTCTATTAATTTCTTTATCCCTGTCTTGTACATTGGTGCAGTACAGGAAGGCCCTTTTGATCAGTGCCTTAAACGCAGATAATTTATATTTATATGGGTCTTTTGACCATGCCGGTATGTATAAAGGAGCGTGTGTTGGTTTTAAATATACGTTCGTTTGTATGTTTCCTAATTTGAATTCCATGTTAATATCCAAGAAATGGATGTTCCTTCGGCTTTTTTGTTCTAATTTTAGCTTCAATCCGTGCTCATTATTGTTGATTGTTGTTAAGAAATCATTAATGCGTTGGTCATCTTTCCAAATTATTAATATGTCATCAACATAGCGTTT